>NC_048444.1:4357998-4657998 GCF_004353265.1 Vitis riparia
AAAGCCAAAACCAGAACATCATCAAATGATGTCTTGCTAGAAGATCTGAGTTATTTTAGAGGTCTTGTTGGTGCTTTATAGTACCTAACCCTCACCAGACCAGATCTTTCATGTAGTGTGAATTTTGCATCACAATTCATGCATGCTCCCACTATCATGCATTTAAAAATGGTTCGGAGGATCTTAAGATATGTCAAAGGCACAATTGACATCGGTTTACATTTTACTTCTAATACAACACTTGATCTTTGTGCTTTCTCTGATGTAGATTGGGCGGGGTGTCCAACCACACGGCGATCCATCACTGGATACTGTACATTTCTTAGAGGAAATCTCATTTCCTGGTGTGCAAAAAAACAACATACAGTTTCTCGGTCGAGCACCGAAGCGGAATATCAAGCCATGGCAAATACAGCAGCTGAACTCACATGGATGTCATTTATTCTTCAAGATCTTCACATTTCGTTAGCCTCTACACCAACTCTTTACTATGATAACACAAGTGCTCTTCACATGACAATAAATCCGGTGTTTCATGCTTGTAGCAAACACATCGAGTTGGATTACCATTTTGTGCGCGAACGAGTTGCACTTGGACCTCTCGTCACTCAACATATCTCCACTGAAAAGCAAGTAGTAGACCTCTTCACCAAACCAATGTCAAAGGCTACACTCAGTAACTTTCGAACCAAACTCTGCCTCCAATCTCGGCACAGTTTGAGGGAGGGTATTGGCACAACTCAGCACCTTGGCGTGAATTGTGGGACTCAAAGGAGTGATAAGGTTGGAAGTGATAAGGTTGAAAGCTCCCACAATTCATGCTACAATAGTGGAGAGACATTGAAAGATGAAGGAGTTTCAATGGCAACAACTTCAACCCGAAATGGTAGTCTGACTAGTTAAGGAAATCTCAACAAATTGACTAAGCAAATCCCGGATTCAAAACAAAGCTTATCTTGAAGAATTCTGTTATTTTTTGTTATCCCAGTTCTCTTTTGTGTTTAAATAGAGGACGTGGTCCTCTATATGCTGTATTATGGAAATAAAAAAAGGTGTTACATCTCCGGTCGTGTCACGTATAAACTTATTCTTTTCCTCTTCATTTGCTTTTTCAAATTCTCTTTTTTGGGCCCCGATTGAGGTTTTCAGCAGGTTTGGATGAAGTGGTTGAGTGGACTCATTGGGAATTTTGACAAGAGGAGAGGAAAACGAGAGAACGCCCTTCGGAATTGACCTTTGACGTAGGCAATGAAGGAATTATGCCGTTTTCGTTTCTGTCTTTCACCGTCGACGAAGTTTCAAGAGTAACGACCAACTATCACAGTCTTTCCAACAGCATTGGTGAAGAAAGAAGCAAAGTCTGATAGCGCGAGAGGCTATTCATACTTGCAAGAGAGACCTGAAGAATTAAAAAATAGAAATGTCAGGGGCAAGTGTTGGGTCTCAACTGGATGGGGACAGTTCAAATTTCTGACGCACTTTCAACTGCGCAGTTGTTTTCGCGGATAATAATATATGTATTCAATACATGGGTCTTGAGGCAACTTACTAAAAGAGGAGTTTGCAAATAGGGTGAACGAGTAGCAAAACTATTGAAAATAGCATGGGTGATTTTCCCATTTGGGGTAGCTGCAGCAATTGCAACATGCCTTGTGATCCTTTGTTACCAAGCTCTGAATTATTCTGATCCTTGCACATAAGCTATTTTGATGTCAAGCTGATGTCAAGTTCAGTCTCGCTCGCCAAGCTGATGTTGATGCCTTCTTTGCTGCTGGAAAGCCCTTATGTGTGATCCTCGCTGCTGCTTAGGTCAGTGGCATCCACGCCAACAAAACCTACTCTACAGATTTCATCGCCACCTATCTCCCAATTTTGGCCAATGTGATCGATTCATCTTATCACCACGACACCAAGAAGCTGCTGTTCTTGGGTTCTTCTTGCACTTACCCTAAGTTTGCTCCACCCCAATCACCCTCCATGCTTACTTAACCTAGCTCATCCTGTTGTTCGTCTCCCACCAGCCCACTTCCATTATTTCTCATCATGCATGAACCCCTGTATGCATCTCCCCACAAGTCACTCCACTGATCACACCCCATACGCAATATACCCACCATACCCATCACCCTGTCGATACATTTTGAATCTGACTGAATTCTCTACACCAAGTTTAGTGTCTGTTCGGCTCACAACAATGAGAAAAGAGGTGGATTTCTGAGTGATGTTCTACACATCCATGCAAGTGGTTTGTGGATCAGAAATGGTTATGGGTTCTTAGGTTGTGAAACTAACTGTTTCAGGTAATGAGAGCTGCAGTATGTGTGAGTTACCCAGCTTCTGAGAGACCAAGGATGAGTCTGGTGGTGCGAGCCTTGGACTCCATGATGATGATGAATGTCCACAATGCTGCCATTAATGCGGACTATGAAGTGGTTCTTGTTGATGCATGTAAGGAACCTAAAGAAGCTCTGAACCGCCATATGTCGTTTCTCAAGGACATTATAATAAAGATCATGGTCTTCTTTTCCATCCTGGGCCCTCAAGAATATCTCAAGGCAAACTTATTGGAAAGTCTCCATTAGGCCCACTGCTAGCTGGTTCAATCGATCACTTGGTGGAATGATGGTAAGAGCACCTCTGCATGGTACTGAAGGTCATCAGCGACATGTGAATCCAGTGGAATTTGAAATATTTTCAAATCAAGGTCCAACTACTTTGAAGGCAAACAATCTGATTCGCATATTCCTGGGTTTTTAGAACGGGGTCCATTTGGGCAACCCTCTTGCATTCGATCAAATATGATGCTGGAAATGCAAGAAGCTTAGGAAGGACCCACACAGAAATATTGTGCTCAGTGGAGGCTCAACCATGTTCCTAAGAATTGCCGACATGATGAGCAAGGAAATTACTGCCTTTGCTCCCTACAACATGAAGATCAAGGTGGTGGCACCCTCCGTGAGAAAGTGCAGTGTCTGGACTGGAGGGTCAATATTAGCATTTCTCAACACATTCTAGCAGAAGGAGTACTCCAGAATTGGCCCAGAAGGGAATGCTCTGTGCATGGCCACCTTTGGCATGCAATCCAAGTGGACACGTGTCATTCTTGCGTTTCTTCATCATTGATTTTAAAAAATAATTTCCAAAAACTCCAGTTTTCAAATAATTTTTCAAATTCTAGTTTTTCAGATAATTTTAATTCTTCAAATTTTCATCCTTAGAATTTTTAGTCTTACCAAAAATCCCATTTTTCAATAAAATTTTCTACCATTTTCTTTCCAACAAGCAATTTTCACATCTTTCTTGTTTTTTTTTGTTTTTTTTTTAAATGTTTTCAAATAAGCATGAATTTAATTTTGTAATTCCAAGTGATGAAATTTATGGAATTGATTCAAGTAAAAATAAATTGGGCTTTGGTGGGGGCCCAACATCAATGATGTTTTCTCTAAAAATAAATTTGAGTGAAGTGTGATATCTAATGATTTCTTACTCTGTTTAGTGACATGTGCGACATATTTTATGTCCATTATTGTGCACTAACCCCATTTCTTGATAGCGCATTATGGCTCGTTGTTAAGATACGTACACATTCTACTTTTGACTATTCTCCATGCATGTTTGGCTTCTAGTGTAATATCATTTTGGTATCTCTTGATCTCCTAGTTAATTGCCATATCTGCTTTATCATATTTTATAGAGACCCATTTTAGGGGCTTAGAAAAGTGATATGGTCTTTACCGTACCTTTCTAATAAGTAACCTGACCCCCGAACCCATATTTGGTTTTCCACAGACCTGTTTTTCTTTTAGGAGTCACATTTAGGGTTTTTATTTCTTATTTTGTTTTTCCCTTTAAAAATAAAACAAAAATAAGTGGCAACTCAAAGTCATTTTCTAAATAAATAAATTTTTTTCATAAATAAATAAAAAAGAGAGTTTTGCCATCAAGTGGAAACACATGTGCAGAAATGCGAGGTCCATAGTCATATTCTAAAAAATTTGGGGAGATCGCTTGAGCGCACTTAATCTCCGCTTGAGCATTGTGTAAGCGCTTGAGCATTGGTTTCACTGTTTGAGCATCCATTGTTTTTCCAAAACATGAATTATGCATTTTATCTCAAAAAAAAAAAAAAAAAAAATTATCGATCCACTCCAACCTTTCAACCACCTAACTTGCCACTAAACAAATCTTTTTAGACTTACTTGTGACTTTTCAATTAGTTGAGCAAATTGCAACCTTGAATCTTTAGTGGAGAGTAAGTCATTATTTAAAAATTTTCCTTAGGATGAATAAGAACAAAATTTCCAACAAACAAAATACAAGACTTAATGTTCTAACAACTTACATAACCTTTTCCTTTTCATTTGCATGTCATCCACTGTGTTTTAAGCAATGCTTAGTTTTTAAAAATTTAAGAGAAAATATAAGGAAAAGAAAATAAAAAAGAAGAGTAAAAGGAAAAGAAAAGTAAAAAAAATAATTAAAATATATTTAAAGTTAACTTTAAACTTATTTTACTTATATTAAATCTGATATATAAAAATTAAATAATTTAAAAATACATGAATTTCTTACTAATTTTAATTATATATATAATAAAATAAAGTATAAGAAATAATTATTTAAAAAAATTTTTTTTCTTTAATACTTATAGGCAATCAAATATAGTTCAAGGAAAATGATTTTTTCCAAATACACTTACCCGAGCCTTCAAGCGCCTCTTGAGGCTACAAGTCAAGTCTCAATGGAAATTAAGCATATCCGGATTGATGATTTTTGAAACAAAATCATCAACCTAATTATTGCACTAACAATCTACCAATCATTTTCCAACACAATATGATGGGGATGTTTCTATGAAAATGGTGTAGTTGACCCTCATCACTTCTCACCGCACTCACATTGTTATTGAGTTAGGTTAGATGGAAAGTCGAAACTTATGTGATCCCATTGGAAAAACATAACAAAAAAGACACGCAAACTAGGTAATCTAAATTGGGGTTTTTGAGAATTAGGGCACCATTTATAGGTCAATTTGTTGGAGGACTTTGCAACTACTTGTCACCACTTCACCATTATTTATAATAATGCCCACTCGACCTTATATTGGAAGAGTGGACATGAATCTTGGTAGTTAGCAATTGAAATTCACCTTCTAGATTAAGCTCCAATTTTTCTACTCATGTCTACCGTTTTTGGCAAAGACTCCACTAAGGAAATATGACAAATCATATCGTGCATGTTAAATTACTAACTTAAAAATTCAAGGTATTTTAATATGTCAATTGAAATTCATCTATTTTGTTGTTTTGTTTTAGTTTTATTTTTGCACCTTTTTAGCAAAATTAAGTACAAAAATTAATAAATCTATACTATTAAAAAACAAAGAATATGTTTGTCCAAAAAATGTAAACTATTGACAAAATGTCAAAATTTTGTGACTTATAGATAACTCAATGGTTTAGCTTAAGATAACTGAAAGGAAAAAGTGTGCTTTTATGCACACATCTAAAAATAATCATAAAATTAATGTGGTTTAGCCAATTACCATTCTTACATTCATATTCATGGATGGAAGATAATAATTGCATTATATCATAGTGAATATTTTAGGGAAAAAAAAAGAGAAAAAAATAGATACTATTGAACTTTGAAATATCTCCTATTTTCCTATTTTTTGTATCTATACCTTGAACTTCGAGCCCTCGAGGCATCAAATGTCTTCAATTCTTTCTCACATCTCTACTTACCATGTATAGTTATTACAAATTCATATCTCCATCTTATAACCTTCTTCCCTCATAATCTAAAATATTTAAAGAGATATTTGTAGTGATTTTCCTTCCTCTATAGAGAATCCTATTATTACAATGATTCAATATAACAAATATTTTATATATAAAATGGTCTTTATAAAATGGAATATATACCAATAAGGAATTTGTCACTTCACTAAGGAGTTCCTTTGGATAAATAATTGTTAGAGATAGTAATTAGACAATTTAATTTACCCATGGACAATAGTGTCATTTCCAGAGTTTTATAAGAGAGATCTAAGTCTTCTAGGATGAGCATTCTTTCCCTCCGGTCATGTCCTGAGGAATTGTTATAAAAAGCTAATTATTAGTCAAATATAGGGCACTCACATTAGATGGGAAAAGCTGAAGAATACCCTTAAAATGGGTCCATTTTGGATAATCAGTGGATGAGTTATGGAAACAAAGAGAAAAGCATCAAAATTTTACAAGCACATCCATAACAATATCATCAAAGTGCTTATTGTAATGGAAGCCAATAGGACCTACTTTTTAAGCCTTTAAAGTCAAAGACGTAAATTGCAGCAAGACCTAGTTTTTTCCATATCCTATAATTTAGTCCATAAGGGTACTCATAATCTAGACAGGAAATGGAATGTCATTACAAATTATTAGACTTCATTTCTCCTCGTACAATAAAAAGAAACCTTAGTGGTACCTTCATTAATTCATATTGGAATTTTAGGCCCTAAAATAGTAGATAAGTTATGTAAAAGTTGACCATAAGTTTGAATAATTAATATTTAAAAGAGAATTATCTTATGGCTGTGGCCCTTAGCATTGACCCCAAGTCAGTAGTGGACAGTGTCCCTCTTGCATTCAACTATCTTAGTGATAGAGGAGAAGAGTGTGGGGCAAAACAAATGGTAGAAGACCAGATTGAGTTCATTTGGATGTGATTTTAATCAAAAGAAATTGAGTTCACTATTTTGCATACTACTTTGTGCTTCGTAATCTTGTGGATTTCTATTTATCGTTATAAAAAAAAGCTTCCACTCATTCAGTGTTGGAAGCAATGATGAGTTTTGATTGGCTTGAACAAATTGTTTGAAAAATTGAGGACGTAGACTGGAGTAGGACGATGATTCAGCCACAAAAAAGTCTAAATCATGGCTCAGGATTGTGAGTGATCAGCTTGAACAATTGTGCCCATCTATACTTGCACATTTTTTTCTAGTAAATTTTCCATCATATCTTCTTGCCTCAGAGTTGTGTTAAAAAGATGATAGGACACACAAACAATGCCGAAAAATATTGGACATTATCAGCTCATTTATTTATTTTTGGCGAGTCTTTGAGATGTGAGTAAATATATATAGGTGTTTGTGTGAATTTGTGACAAAAAAGATGGAAAAATATGAAGAAGAATATAAAAGACAGAAGCTGATTAGATAAACTTGGAATCAGAACTTTATATTTCAGAAGGTTGTAAACTACATAGGAGCATTCATTTATTTAAGGAACTTGTAAAAAGCTTGTTCAAGTACGATGCTGGCTTCTTCCCAAATTCAGTTTCCTTTGGAGACGGGCTACATTCAGTTGGATAACCAGAAGCAACCACTCTTTGATGTCATAGACAAGCTTAAAATAGGCATGTCTCCATGACTCCTTTACTACTAAGGTGCCACAAACTCCCCAAAACCCCACCACAAATCCTGTTCCCATGCTCATGTAGAACCACTTCTTTTCAACCTCAACTCCATCTTCATCGTCATCATCACCTTCTCCACTGGGAGGGTTAGGGGTTCCATCATCACCAGGGCACTTAGCTGTTATTGGATGCCCACATAGTGCAGGGTTATCCCTGTATATTGATGGGTCATCTAGGGTTTGCAGCTGGTTGCCTGTTGGAATTCTACCTGACAGGTTGTTATAGGATAGGTTCAAGTGATTCAAGAGAGTCAAAGAAGCTATACTTGGTGGAATTGGACCAGAAAGCTGGTTTCTTGAGAAATAGCTTGTATGACCTTAAACAAGCTCCTAGACAGTAGACCTTTACATTCTCTTGTCCCTGAACAATGAACTCTTTTGGCTGAATCATGTAAAGGTCTTCCTCCAAGTCACCATGAAGGAATGTTGTCTTCACATCTAACTGATCAAGATGTAAGTTTTCTACAACCACCATTCCCAGTATAAGTCTGATTGTTGACATCTTCACAAGTGGAGAAAATATCTCTGTGTAGTCAATGCCCTCCTTCTGCTGGAACCCTTTAACAACTAATCTGGTCTTGTAACGTTTGCTACCATCATGCTCATTCTTTATTCTGTATACCCACTTTTTGTGCAAAGCTTTCTTTCCTATTGGCAATTCAGTCAGTTCCCATGTTTGATTCCCCAACAAGGAATCCATCTCATCCTTCATGGCTAAATCCCACTTGCTTGAATTCTCATCTTGCAAGGCTTCATCATAACACTCTGGCTCACCACCATCAGTCAACAGTTGATAATTTAAAACAGGTGAATAACGCTGCGGAGGTCTAATGTTCCTAGAAGATCTGCGAAATTCAGCTACAAGTGTACTAAGATCTACCTGTGAATTTACATTCTCTTTATCTTCTTCACCCCCTTTTTGGACAGTACTTTCAGTCAATTCATCTAAGTTGACAAACTCAGATTTCTTTTTATCTATCTTTGTAACATTTGACACTATAGTTGACCAGTCCTTGTACATAACCTGTTCATTAAATATCACATTTCTACTTCTGATGATTTTCCTGTTTTGTTCATCCCAAAACCTATAGCCAAATTTCTCATCACCATAGCCAATGAAAAAACATATTTTTGATTTTGCATCAAGTTTACTACGAGCATTAGAATTAATATGAACATAAGAAACACAACCAAAAACTTTTAAATGTGAAAACTTCACCTCTTTACCGCTCCAAACCTCCTTAGGAAGTCTGAACTCCATGGGAACTGATGGTCCTCGGTTTATCAGGTAAGTTGCAATGCTAACAGCATAGCCCAAAAAGTTTTTGGTAGTCCAACATGCAACCTCATACTTCTAGCACGCTCATTGAGAGTTCTGTTCATGCGCTCAGCCACACCATTTTGTTGTGGTGTCCTAGGAATGGTCTTCTCCATCCTAATTCCTTGTACAACACAATACTCACTGAACCCTCCATCTATGTACTCTCCTTCATTATCTGACCTCAAACATTTTACTTTCAAACCTGTTTCTGTCTCAACTATGGCCTTCCACTTCTTAAAAGTTTCAAATACATCAGATTTATTTTTTAGAAAATAAACCCATACCTTTCTACTTGAGTCATCAATAAAAGTGATGTAGTACCTTGAACCACCAAGGGATGCAACCGGAGAAGGCCCCCACAAATTAGTGTGTACTAGTTCCAATTTTTTAGCCGTCGGTGTCTTGCTAGTTTTCAAGAAGCTCACCTTTTTTTGCTTTCCTAAGATGCAACTTTCACACATGTCAAAATCAATGGACTTCAATTCTGGTAGTTTTCCTTTTGACAACAGCATCTTCATCCCTTTCTCACTCATGTGACCAAGTTTACGATGCCATAGGCTTGTATCAGTACTTGCATCAGCAACTGCAATTGTGTCTCTTGGACATGAAGTCATATACAGAGTACCAGTCTTCTTTCCACGAGCCAATACCCTAGCTCCCTTTGTAACCTTCCAAGTACCATCAACAAACACTACTACAAAAAACACAATTTATGGCGCTTGATTCCTTGGCGCTTTCAAATAAGCGTCATTACTTGGCTTTTAGAGTGGCAGTTGAGTAAATAAGTGGTCGAAGTTGGCGCTTAAAAGGAAAATGTTAGACCATGGCGCTTTATGCTGAAGGATGATGGCGCTTCCTATAGCACGACGTTTTATATAAGCGTCTTCATTTATCAATTTTTACCTTGGCGCTCTATAAAAGTGACATTAAAATAACACCTTTATATATGGCTCAAAAATTTCCCATTCTTACCCACGATCTCACAGTGCCAAACATTCCCTCCATTTTTCGCAAAACCTCGACAAACCCTAGGAGCCCAGTTAACCGCAATCAACATCGATCAATGACTCCAGATGAGGCTCTTGACATTGGAGATCTAGCTAGACTGTGTGTTTCCAAGCCTTAGTGTGAGATCTTAAGTATTAAAAACTGGAGATCATTTTCGAATCTCCATTTTGTGACTCTCATAACAGAGAATAAGCACTGAAACTCCATTCTTCTGTTACAAATTCCACCAACGAGCGACAAATCAGGTGATTCTCCACTCTTTCAACTCCATATTCATCATTTATTGCAAGTGTTCTGATGTTGGTCGAGTTTCAAATCGTGCCCTAATTTTATGGGCTGTAGTGGAGAAGAAACACGGTTCGTGGTACATGCTCTGTTCTACTCTGTTCTTGATTTGTTGATTAGGCATGAAATGTGGGTTTTTTTTATTTTGATTTACCCATTTGTGCCCTATTCTGGTCACATTTTTTTACTTTTCTTGTGGCTGGTAGTGGAGAGTTCCAGCTGTGTGTTTTCTCCACCCTCAAAGACATCCTCCTTCTCGGTTGTGTCTTCTCACCCCTTATATTTCCAATTTTTTTTTTTTTTTATTCCCATCTCCTTCTGTGCATGTTGAAAGTCCCTTTTAAAATAAATTCCTCCACTCTCCAAAACCACCAGCCCCCATTTTCCATTGCAATTGGTGGTTGTGTCAATTGGTAACTGTGTGCGCATGTGCAATGAACGTACGTGAGAGACAAAACAAGTTCTACTGTTATATTTTTCTGGTCAATCAAGCATAAAACAGATTCATAGGAATTGTTTTAATTCATATGTGATTCTTTATGATTAGTTTTTTTGAGAATTTGTACTGCTCCCGATTTTTTTTTTCAATGTATTTGTCCATTCTTGATTCATTCATTATTCTTTTATGGTTCTTGAAGAATTAGGCTGCATTTGGTTGGGTAGAATTGGATTTGGTTCAAAGTTCAATTTTTACGGAACTGGAGAACCGACTTTTATCTTGGAGTTGCTTACTTGTTCTTGGGGAATTTGGGTTTATGGCTTTTAAATTCAACTGGAAATCCAGTTGGTATAGAAAACAACCAAACGGTGGACTTGACACTGGGGCATCCACCACAAAAGGGGAAAATTATCAATTCCAAGGCTGCAAATTCTATACAACCAAATTCATCTTTTATGCTTTAATTTCTTTTTCTTTTTCCATATGTTTGGTTTTTGGAAATTTTGAGGGAAAATGTGAGGAAAATTATCATACGGTGCTAATGAGATGATGTCTTTTTATTTTTTCAATTACAGTCAGTTCACATGAGGAATTACGAAATAATTAATTTTTCCTGTCATGACACAATATATTGTATCTTATTTCTTATGTTCAGGATTCTATTTCAGTTGAAAAGGAGGTTAGCATCAGCAAGAGCATTTTAGCTTGTCCTATTTGTTATCAACCATTCACATGGACTGGTAATCTAGGTTTATCAATGTAAGCCATATCTATTATTGCCTTAAAATGAAGACGTATCTTTATTTTTCTGATAATTCTTCTACACCCTCCACCTTTTATATGCTAATTGATATTCTGTCATGTCCTTTTAAATTACCTTTTGATTTATTCTTTGTCAAGTTACAAGCTAGTCATTCTCATTTACTTAGTTTAATGTTTATATTGGATGGTTATGGAAAGAGAATCTATGTGAGGGTCTAGTTTCCACTATAGTTCTTGTAAGAAGGCATGCTTTGGTAATGAAACACATCTTGACCTGACAGTAGCCAGTGGGGCCAAGAAGTATGATGAATCCATGCCAGCTGCAACAGAGATATTTAGGTACTAAGAAAATTTTTAAATAGCAATCAAACACGTTTCTATGAAAGGATGGAATGGGTTGGTGGATCATATAGAGGATAAAGGGTCAAATGTCCATCTATGTGACACCTATTTAGTTTATGCTTTTAGGAAGTATATTTTGAATTTATGTATAGTATTGCTGGTTGCATTTGGAAGCAATTTCAAGGAAAAATGACTCATAATGGCTGCTAGAGATTTTTGCTTGTGCGTTTGGTGATGACTGGTCTCACTTTTCCTTTCCTTCTTATGTGCTCTTTTTAAAAAAACCAATGTATGAGGCCCTTTTGGTTACTGAAGGCTGATCCAAGTTGAAAATGTGCAGCTCAATGTAGCAATTCTCTTTCTTGGGAATTTTCTTTCAAACAAAAATACTGCCTATTTCTAAGCATTTGCTTTTGTGCCCGTGTATGCGAGAGAAAGAGAGCATGTTCCACTAAGATCTCTTTTGGGTGATACATAGACAATATTGGGAATTTAGATGGATGGTTCAAACTATGATACGCTGACCTTTTTCTTTATTCAGTAATTAAATTTTTATGTAGTCTGATGCATTTAGTTTATCACAATCTGCAGGTGCATGACCTTTTGACCCTATACAATGAAATTGATGTCCTCCAAAGTGTTTGTTATTTAAAATTCCTTCAACTTGGCAAGTGAGTATCTGAACTTAGTGCTTGCTGGTATATAGAAGCTAATAACTTTCATCCCACTATGGTCCCTTAATAGTTGGTTTTCAATTCAGGGAATAGAGGCCTCAAGGTTGCTGGAATCTGAGGGCATATAGACACATTTGACTTTTGTTTACAGGTTAGTTTTTCAAGACAGATTATCCATTCTATTACCCAAACCTTGGTTTATAATATGCAAAAAGTAATTGTGTATAAGATGAAATAACTCAAGGCTAGTTTGAAATTCCACTTTGAAAATCAAGTGATGGTTAAATTGTTTCTCATGATTTGGCAAATCAAAAGGTTTTCCTATGCATTCATCATTAAATATTTCTGGATACAAATACACCAACTACTAGGTAGCTGCTAAGAAGCACAAGCACCATTGTATCTCCATGCCTTGATTCCTCATAGTCCCTCCTATGACACTCAAAGAGACCCATGCATTGCTTAGTCCTAAATGAGCCATGAAAAGCATAATGGTGGTGTATCCATTATATCCACATTGGATCATTGTGAATATGCCATGACAGAAACTGTGAATATGCCATGATAGAAACCTTAACCATGAAATGAGGTTGATACTAATATGTTATTCAGCACTTAGCAGGAGTTAAGAGCTACAATTCATATTCTTTGCCTTTTTCCTTGTTATATCTCTCATTCTTATTTTGATTTACTGTAAACAACAAACAACTTCCATATTTGTTTCCCTTTTATACGTGTACATGTATAGTGAATCTCATCTTAAAACCTTATGGCTAATCATTTGATGACTTGATCTTTAAAATTTAATATCTCCATTTAAAAAAATAATAATTTCCACTAAATAAATAAATAAATAAATAATAATAATAATGATAGCAATAAAGCTAATTATCTTTTTCTTTTATTAAAAAATAAAATATTCCGGCATCAAATTTTCAATCTTTTATTAAAAATTGATTTTATTAAAATAAAAATTAAAATCTCTTTTTTTTCAAAAAATTATCTTATTTTCCAATCTAAACACTTAATATTTTATTTTCAAAAAAAACATTCAAGCGTGAACTCCTACATTTAAAAAATATCCTAATTTTTCGATTTAAAACTTTATCTCTCTAATAAAAAAATGATTTTTCAATAAATAATAATAATAATAATAATAACAATGAAGCTAATTCTCCCTTTTTTTTATTAAAAAAATAAAACATTCTGGCATCAATTTTTCAATCTTTTATTAAAAAATTGATTTTATTAAAAAAATAAAAATCTCATTTTTTATTAAAAAAAATTCTGATTTTCCAATCTAAAAACTTAAATTTTTTATTTTCCAAAAAAATAACATTTAAGTGTCAACTCCTCCGTTTAAAAAATATCCTGATTTTTTTATTTAAAATCTCTCTAATAAAAAAAATAAATTTTCAATAAATAATTAATTAATTAATTAATAATAATAATAATAATAATAATAACAATAAAGCTAATTCTCCTTTTTTTTATTAAAAAAATAAAATATTCCGGCATCACTTTTTCAATCTTTTATTAAAAAATTGATTTTATTAAAAAATAAAAAATAAAAATCTCCTTTTTTATTAAAAAAAAAAAAATCTGATTTTCCAATTTAAAAACTTAATCTTTTATTTTCCAAAAACAAAAAAAAACATTCAAGTGTCAACTCCTCCGTTTAAAAAAATCCTGATTTTTGATTTAAAACTTAATCTCTCCAATAAAAAAAATGATTTTTCAATAAAAAATAAATTAATTAAATAATAATAATAATAATAACAATAAAGCTAATTCTATTTTTTTATTAAAAAAATAAAATATTCCGGTATCAATTTTTCAATCTTTTATTAAAAAAATAAAAAAAATCTTCTTTTTTATTAAAAAAAATTCTGATTTTCCAATCTAAAAACTTAATCTTTTATTTAAAAAAAAAACATTCAAGTGTCAACTCCTCCATTTAAAAAATATCCTGATTTTTCAATTTAAAACTTAATCTCTCCAATAAAAAAAATGATTTTTCAATAAATAATAATAATAATAATAATAATAATAATAATAATAATAATAATAAAGTTAATTCTCTTTTTTTATTAAAAAAATAAAATATTGTGGCATCAATTTTTCAATATTTTATTACAAAATTAATTTTATTAAAAAAAATAAAAATCTCATTTTTTATTAAAAAAAAAAATCTGATTTTCAAATCTAAAAACATAATCTTTTATTTAAAAAAAAACATTTAAGTGTCAACTCCTCCGTTTAAAAAATATCCTGATTTTTTATATTTAAAACTTAATCTCTCCATTTAAAAAAATGATTTTCCAATAAATAAATAAAATAATAATAATAATAATAATAATAACAATAACAATAAAGCTAAATCTCCTTTTTTTATTAAAAAAATATAAAATATTCCAACATCAATTTTTCTTCATTGGTAAGTTTCCTTGCAAGAGCATCATATTTACTATATCAAATAAGTGAATAAAAATTTTAGAGAATGATAAAATAATAATAATAATAATAATAATAAAGAAAAGACAAGATAATAAATAAATAAATAAAAATAAGATATTGATAATAATAAAAATAAATATAAGTAAATAAATTGAGGGTCATGCAAGTCATGCAACCATGCAAGTTACGTAAAGAATGCCTAAGTGGTGACCTAAGTATGCTTATGGTGGGTCTAGGTGATCCAAAGTGTGCCTAGATTAAACTAACTGAGCCTAGATGGGTCAAATGTGCCTAAAAGGGTCTAAGAGTGTCCAAATGGGCTACTAAAACCAACAAATGGGTTATCAGTCATGACTTTTCCTTTGCATGCTTATCCACCTCCTCCTGAACCTTATATTCTATTATAAGTAGTGACATTCATATTACTAGTTTTCTAGGTGCAATTCATTTGCATGATCATGTCACCATGGTTTTCTTTTAGTTCTCTTATTATTTGTTTTGTAAGATAATTACTTATTGTGCATTTAAAATTGTCAAATCATATTAATTTGATTATATTTACTATGAACCCTTTTTGTAGAAGATGTTGGTCTAAGTTGTGAAAAGGTTCTTATGGCTCCATCTTAAATGTTATATATTTGAGATAAACATGATAGAATGAGAGTTATGTTGCTATGTTATAATAATTCAATAAATCATTATGATGTTTTAATTTTAATCAAACATGCATGCATGAAACCTTAGAGTTCCCATTCAAGTATCATTGGAAGACAAAAGGTTCTCTTATTACATAATAAAGACATTTAAGTTGTCAAATGGTGAAAATTGTCTATCTAGGCCATTTTCAAGTTGACAACTTTTAAATTTGTCTAGCTTGTGATAAAGTTCTTTTCTCTACAAATGATGCTTGAATTGTCCAATTGGACAGTATAGGAAAACATAATATCTATGAAGTTAATTCTTTGTTCTTAATTCAATTTTTAGAAAGTTTGGTAGTCTTTCCTCTTGTTCTCTGGGTGCATATTTGGACAAGGTTACATATTGTGCCTTGTCCATTTTGTGTACTTGGAGAACTATAGGAAAATGCTGCCGAAATTTCTTTAAAATTAAATTGAGTACAAGGCAATTGATACATAGGGATTATGTATTCCTATATGGGATAGGAACCACTACCTAATTAAGGATGTTGGAGATGTTAGAATGCATAAATCATGCATAAATCACTTGCTTGTACTCATCGAAAGCTTAGCCATATTAGTTAACTTTTTTAGTTCATGTTATCATTGTCTCCTCTAGGAGCAAATTCAATGAAATTGATGAAAGCTTTATCATTGAGTATCATCCTTCTACTTACCTTTCTTATTTTGTGCTTCATCTAACAAGTGAACTTTTAAGTCTCATTTTAAGTACTCTATCAAATTTTGATGGAGTAAACCCATTTTTTCCTATTAATTGAAACATTTGGAAACTTTTGTTGTTTTCCATAGTGATATTTATATATTAGTTGGTATTATCTCAATTATTACTCTTTCATATGTCTATGTTTGATACTATTCAACAATCAAGATGATGTTAAGAAGATACTTAGATTTAAAAGAAATGATTTTCAACCCATAATTAAAAAGATATTTCCATCCATGTGTCTTGCTCATCTTGTGGCATTACAGAAATTATGTGATTTAGTATTTTTCAAACTTTTTAAAATTTCAAACTTGGTGTACTTGAGAATAGAACACAAGATTGAGAGTTACATCTAACTTTTGATTCCTATTCATGCACAAACCAAACATAATGATGGAATTCAGATCCATTTTTTATTCTAATTTTTTAATAACCTAATATACTAATTATATTTGTTGTCATATTGCTTATAGTTAGATGACTTACACATTATTTTTTTTTGGATTGGTAAAAGTATTTGTGACAATGTTTGAAATTTGAAATTGGTGGATCATATATTTTGAGGTTATTAATAGGATAGTTATTAATAACTTTAGTGGTTGGTGGTATCTAGGAGCTTTGTTTCTCTCTTGTACATCAAATGGATCGCTCTTGGATGACAAAGGATAGGAGATCAAAGGATTATGCGGATGGGGTAGAAAGCTTTATCGCATTCGCATTAAAACATTCTGCATATAAAAACTCCATTAAATGCCCATGCCTTCAATGTGGTAATATGATATTCCATACTTCTCAAAAAATTAGAGAGCATTTATTTTTCTATGGAATTGATCAGAGTTATCATACATGGTATTGGCATGGAGATGCCGCTCCAAGTGGACCACCAACTAGTCGGGCAGAATGTCATCATACGGTTCAATTTACTGATGTGGATAGTACAGTAGAAATGGTTCAAGCTGCACATGATGATTGTAAGAATGACCCAGAATTTTATGAAACATTGCTTGAAGATGCCCAAAAACCTTTATATCCTGGTTGTAGAAACTTTACAAAGTTGTCTGCATTGGTGAAATTATACAACCTGAAAGCACGGTATGGATGGTCTGATAAAAGTTTTTCAGAGCTTTTAGGAATTGTTGGAGATATGTTACCTCTAAACAATGAGTTACCCTTGTCTATGTATGAAGCAAAAAAGACATTGAATGCATTGGGAATGGAATATGAGAAAATACATGCTTGTCCGAATGATTGCATATTGTATAGGAATGATTTGAAGGATGCATCTTCATGTCCAACTTGTGGAACTTCACGATGGAAGTTAGATAGAACAAAAACTAAAAAGAGGAAGGAGTCCCTGCAAAAGTAATGTGGTATTTTCCTCCTATTCCAAGATTTAGAAGATTGTTTCGGTCCCCAACAGTTGCAAAAGACCTCATATGGCATGCCCAAGAAAGAGAATTTGATGGAAAATTACGTCATCCATCCGACTCCCCATCATGGAAACTAGTCGATCACAGATGGCCTGATTTTGCTTCAGAACCTAGAAACCTTAGACTTGCTATTTCAGCAGATGGTATAAATCCTCACAGTTCAATGAGTAGTAGACACAGTTGTTGGCCTATTATAATGGTAATTTATAACCTTCCTCCCTGGTTATGCATGAAAAGGAAGTTTATGATGTTGTCTTTGTTAATATCGGGTCCACGACAACCTGGAAATGACATTGATGTTTATTTAGCACCATTATTGGATGACCTAAAATTGTTGTGGGAGGTGGGGGTTGAATCTTATGATGCACATCAACAAGAGCTGTTTACATTAAGAGCTGTTCTACTGTGGACAATCAATGATTTTCCTGCGTATGGAAACTTATCTGGTTGCACAGTTAAAGGATATTTTGCATGCCCCATATGTGGGGAAGATACCTACTCTCATAGATTGAAGCATGGGAAAAAGAACTCATATACAGGTCATAGACGATTTCTTCCTTGCAATCATCCTTTTAGGAAACAAAAAAAAGCATTTAATGGGGAACAAGAGTTTCGGTCACCTTTGCAACCATTGACTGGAGAGGAAATTCTAAGGAAAATTGATGTCATTTGTAATTCATGGGGAAAAAATAAGATGACTCGAGGTAAGTTGAATGTCAAAACTAGAAATTGTTGGAAGAAAAAGTCTATATTCTTTGATCTTGAGTATTGGAAATACCTACATGTTCGTCATAACTTGGATGTAATGCACATAGAGAAAAATGTTTGTGAAAGCATCATCGGTACCTTACTTAACATTCCAGGTAAGACAAAGGATGGACTTAATTCTGTTTAGACCTTCTGGAGATGGGCTTAAGGTGTGAATTAGGGCCAAGGTTTGAATCAAATCGAACTTACCTCCCACCTGCATGTTACACACTATCTAAAGTGGAGAAGAAGCTTTTTTGCCAAACTTTATCACAATTAAAGGTTCCTGAAGGTTATTGCTCTAACATGAGAAACCTTGTGTCAATGGAAGACTTGAAGCTTTATGGTCTTAAATCCCATGACTATCATGCATTAATGCAACAGTTATTGCCAGTGTCATTACGATCAGTTTTGCCAAAGCATGTAAGACATGCTATTTGTAGATTGAGTTTTTTTTTCAATGCTCTTTGTAGCAAAGTGGTTGATGTGCCTGCATTGGATAAGTTACAAAATGATGTAGTGGTGACATTATGCTTACTTGAGAAGTACTTCCCACCTTCCTTCTTCGATATCATGCTCCATCTTACTGTGCATCTTGTAAGAGAGGTCAGACTTTGTGGACCGGTTTACCTAAGGTGGATGTACCCTTTTGAAAGATTCATGAAAGTTTTGAAAGGGTATGTGCGAAATCGTAACCGACCCGAAGGTTGCATCGTCGAATGCTATATTGCGGAGGAAGCTATTGAATTTTGTACAGAGTACTTATCAAATGTAGATGCAATTGGGATTCCTATTAGTGTAAACATTAACCAAAAAGTTGGGGCACCGATACCTGGAGGTCAAGTTGTGATCGTTGATTCTAATTTGTGGTTGCATGCACATCATTATGTTTTAGAGAATACAACTATTGTCCAACCTTATATCGAGTAAGAACTACTAACACTTAATATTTATTTGTTATACTTAAATTAACTACAGGACAATAACTTTGAACTTTTTATAAATAATTGCATAGAGAGCACATGGAATGGTTGAAATTGAAAAATCCTCGTCAATCTAAAAGACAAAAGTGGCTCCAGAATGAACACATGCGAACATTTACTTATTGGTTTCGAAAAAAGGTATCGAATTGGTGCTCAAATTTGAACTATTCTTTTTACTAATGTTGAACATACATAGTAACTATTATTTATAATTGCAGATTGAAGTTGCAATTGGTAACAATGAACCTATATCTGAGACCCTTAAGTGGATAGCTCATGGTCCTAGCCACTATGTCTCGAAATATCATGGATATGTCATTAATGGATGTCGATACCATAGTAAGGAGCGTGATGACTTACGAGCTACCCAAAATAGCGGAGTTAGTATTGTAGCTTCAACAATGCAAATTGCAAGTGCCAAGGATCAAAAGCCAGTGTTTGGTGAGCTTTGTTTCTACGGGATTATTAACGAGATCTGGGACCTTGATTATACCATGTTTAGGATACCAGTTTTCAAGTGTGATTGGATTGATAATAAGAATGGCATAAAAGTTGACGATCTTGGCTTTACATTAGTTGACTTTAACAAAATTGCTCATAAATCAGATCCTTTCATTTTGGCATCTCAAGCCAAGCAAGTATTTTATGTGCAAGACCAACTTGATCCAAGATGGTCAGTTGTTTTGTCAACTCCTCAAAAAGATTTCTTGGATAAGGAAGGAAGTGATGACCTTGTGGACAATTCTATTGAACACCATCCCTTTATAGGGACATTGCCAGAAGTTGAAGCATTTGATGCAATGGATGACTCAGATGCAATATGTATAAGAGGTGATTGTGAGGGGATTTGGATTGAGAACAAATCCTCTGTGTAGCTGAATTGTAAACTTATAATAATGATGTACAAATAAAGGATGCCGAGTGGGTTGCAGATCCCACAAAACAGGTAATTTTAATTCTTTTTGTTTCCAAAGAACATCAAGTTGATTGCCTAAGTTGATGCCATTTTGATATTATTATTATTATTATTATTATTATTTTATTATTATTATTATTCTTATTATTATTATTTTGCTTCTACATTTGACATTTCTTGTTATTAAAATTTGATATACTAAAGCAAATATCAAGTATGATTCTTGTAAAATTCTTAAATGTAAATTTTAGTTTTGATATGAACTAGTTAACAATTCAGTAAGTTAAATATGCAATTCTAAAAGGCTCTCATAGGAAAATGCAAAAGAAAATGACAATGGATTAGCAAAAATAATAAGAGAAACACATACTAGAATATAAAAGTTCATAAAATAAAACAAATTTAAATTAAATAAATCAAATGAGCAAGAAAGAGGGAGAAAAAATAGCTAAACTGAAATGTCAACTTCATTATGTGATGAACCATTCCAAAAAAAAGGTCCATGAAATGTATGATCTGAATACATACAATTCACTAAAAAAAAGTATTTTAAACAACAAAAGGTCTAAATAATTGAAGCACACAACTAAATGAACTTAATTAAAGACTATCTTTGTCTCACTTTTATGGCACAAGTGAATAAGAAACTGAGAATAGATAAGGCCATTTCATTGGTGGCATTTCATTATGCAATGATGAGGGATTGTTTTGTCTAAAATTTTCTTTTTACAACTCTTCTCTAACACGGTTATATCTAATATAATGTTAACTAATCTTTATTAGTTTTGTTTTGTTTTTTTTGTTACTAGAATGGATCCAGAGAAAGGAGAAAAAACCACAAAAAGGAAGTACAGAGGAATGACACGAAAGTCCATGATTACCAAGAACAGAAGCAAAGGGATCAAGTTGCAGGTTAAGTACAATCTTGATGGCATTTTCATAGGAGAATCAGCAGTTCATCTAACAAGCTATTTAGGCGTATTAGCACGCACTATGGTGCCAATAAGATATCAAACGTGGCATGTTGTACCTAAACAGTTGAAGGATAAGTTATGGGATAGCATTGAGGTAACACATTCTTACCTACATCACCTTTATGCAAAACATCAATCATTCCTAACCATATTAAGTCACTAACATGTATACTATTAATGTGTAGGGTGCTTTTTCATTGAATCCCAAAAGTAGGAGGAATTGTATGCTAACCATTGGAAAATGTTTTCGATCATTTAAGAACATGCTAACAGTGAAGTACATTCTTCCTTTCAAAGACCAACCGGAGCTCCTCAAAAAACCGCCAATTCAATATATTTTTATTGAGGATGAAGATTGGACAATGTTTGTTAAAGATCGATTGTCTGATAGATTTAAGGTATAATTACAACTCTTTACATATCTTGTATTCACATTCATTAATTATACATTTTTAATTTATAGGAATATCGAGAAGTTCAAAAAGAAAGAAGAAAGAAACACATTTATAATCACCATCTAAGTAGGAAAGGATATGCTGGTCTTGAGGAAGAGATGGTAAGTTTATACTAATTTATAGTTTATTTATTTATTTTATACATAATGCATAATATTGTTATATGCTTATTACATTATACATTGTCTCCTTTTAAAAGATGGTTGCAAGTGGGTCAACTGAAAGTATTGATCGAAGCATATTATGGAAGAAAGCAAGAGAAAAAAAAGATGGCACCTTTGATGAAGTGGCCATACCAGTGATTGAAAAAATAGTAAGTGGATATTTTCAACCTTAATTTCATTTATTTATAATAGCTAATTTATGATAACAAATTTATAATTGAACTTCATAATTAACATTTTTTTTTAAGGATAAGCTGTTGAAAGAGTCTCAAGAGAATGGTAGGAGTGTCAATGGGAGTAATGATATACTTGTAGAAGCATTGGGTACTCCTGAGTATAGTGGTCGAGTTAGAGCCAAAGGGAAGCACCACACACCTCGTCAATATTTTAATAGTGCTGTAGATCGTGCTGTTAGGGATTTTATAGCAGCATCTAAAGAAGAGCAAAGAAACTTTCAAGCAGAAGTGCTAGCAAAACTGTCTCAAGTGGGAGCAGTCACTCCCCAATCTGATGTTAGCAGTTCGAACATGAAACAAAAACAACTTCTCCTACCAGAAGTAGTTGAGAAGCCAATCCGTAGAGGTGAAGATGCAGGTCCACTAGTGCCAATAGAACCAAAGAACAAGGTATTTATCTAGTTAATTTGATGATAATTTTTGTTGTAATAGGAGATATAATTTAGGTAAATTTTGTTGTTTGAATTTAATTTAATTGTTGGTGGAACATATATGGTTTTCTTTTATGTGGTGCAATATAAGAAAATCAAAAAGTTGTCAAATTTTTTTTTAGCATTTTGGGCATTTACAAAATAGATAATATAATTTTGTTGTCTATATAATTAGATCATATGGGATTTTTATTTCATATATTATGAAACTTTTTAATGTTCAATAATTATTTTGATTGATTATGCATTACTAACCTCTTTTATTTTAAGAATAGCTATTCTTTATATAAACACATAATAATTCGCATGCCTTCATTTAATCTTTCCAATGTGATCTAAAATTACTTCATATCTCACATTTTTGCTTGTACCTTATAGATGGCTTTCAATATTAACCAATGTTAATTTGAAGATGTAGACTTGAAAGAATGAAATATAGAATATTGGCTCATATCTAATAATATAACTTCATTTTGTAGGTTAGAAAATGTGAGTTGGCTGTGGAGACCAAGGAAAATATAGTGGCCGGTGGCACAATTATACTTGAATGTGGTCCCAACTATCTAGTAGTTGTTGATGCTTCTTATGATTCAAGTGCACCCCTTCCCATTCCTATTCCTGGACAAACTACTACTGTTGGGGCTGCAATTGGTTACCAAGTTTTGTGGCCAGCTCATTTAGTCATCATTCATACTCTTATCTCGGTGAGTAAATTTATTTACCAAGCTTTATGATAACCTTAAATTTTATTTTATTTTTCATTTTTTTTGTATATTCAACTAGTTGATTTGATTTGTATCATGGTTCTTAATTGTATAGACATCCAAGAAAGGAAAGAAACAAAAAGAAAATGAAGTTGAAGTCAAATCTAAGGGTGAGAAAGCACAAGATATCAAGAATTTTGAGGCATTGGTTGGCCTCATGTTGAGTACCTCAAGAGTACATCCTGTTGACTTCCCAGATGATGTTTTTGGTGAGAGTTTCAAGACCTTCCTAATGAAAGAAGATATGGACATGATTATATCATCAAAAGAAGTGTCATCCAATTGTATCTTATACTACATCTGGTGAGGGATTTTATAATTTTTTTAATTACTCTTCACACTTTTTTTAGGTAAAAGGTTATTTGCTAATGACTTATAATGATTGTTGATAACTTATTATGTGGGATTTAATTAGGCACCTGCATAGAAAGTTGATTGATGGAAAGCAGGTTGAACAATATGTTTTTGTCAATCCAGCATTGGTTTCAAAAGCTGGAATGGGAGAGGGAAGTAAAGAAAACAGGTCAAGGGTCATTGCGGATCGACTAAGGAATGCAAAACATGCTGAATATATGCTTATTCCATACAATCCAGAGTAACCTTTTATCCCAAATCTCAATATAGTGTATATAAGTTAGTTTGTGATGTATTAATTTGTGGATATTATATTACAATTTTTTTTCTTTTTTCTTTAGTTTCCACTGGGTCTTAGTGGCATTGGAGATGAAGAGAATGATTGTATATTACCTTGATCCAATGGCTTGTCAACCATGTGATGATCTTAGGGAGATAGTTAACATGTAAGTGTGTACTTCTCATATTTTAGTACAATGCATATTATCTATAGAACATCATTTCTTTTTTATAGGGCAATTAGAATCAACCCACCAGAAAAACAGAAAACATCAAAGAAAAGAGCCGACTTGGGTGAAAGTGGTTGTAAGTACTTATTCCTTTAGATTAAAATATATTGTTTGACCACTTAATTCACTACACAAAATTAGGAAATGGGCGATGATTAATATGATGATCAGTTAGATACTAAAGAAGTAAGGACATCATGCTATGTTTGTTGTAATTGTTGATACTTTTGCCATAGTGTCCAAGACAACCAGGTAGTGTGGAATGTGGGTATTACGTGATGAGATACATGAAAGAAATCATTGCTAATCCAAACCAACTAACATCAAAGGTTTGTATGCAATGCAATTCATATGGTTGGTCATTTTGCTATAGCACTTGATTTTCCAATTCAACTTAGTGAAGATGTATGTTATTCCATTTCAGTTTAATGGGAGAAAAACATATACTGAAATGGAAATTAATGAAGTTCGCTCAGATTGGGTTATGTTAATGACTCAATTAATCATTACTCATGTTTGAAGGTACCTTGTATGACCTATAGTCTAATATAACTTCATATTATTCTAAAGATCTAGTGAATATTTTGTTAATGTTAATTTTATAATTTATTCTTAGTCATGATTTGTTAATATATATCTTGGTACTCCTAGTTGGCAGTGTTTTCAATATGGATCATCCAATGGTTGCTCTATTTTGATGGATGTGTAATTGGCAAATTGAGAGGTGAAGCCTAGTAGACATGGTAGGTGTCACACCCTTTGTGTATTTCCTGTATACATCCTTATTAGTTGGATTTGTTGAAATCCTAGTGTTGTAATGGTATGAAAATTCATGCATTTTCAAACTGTTTTTAGGAAAGTCTTTAGTCTCATTACATGTGCATGCATTAGGAATATGTCTATCCTAAAAAAAAAACAATTTAGATCCTTAAGATCACTTGTTGTATAACTTTTTTCAATTTAAATTTGTAGAGGCCTCCTCCTAAACTAATGGGCTTAAAGTTTAAAATATTTTATACTTATATTTTCTTTGACATTAAAAAAATAGGAAATTAGATTAAGACTTCTTACAAATAAGCCTAAGGAAAAAAAAAAAAAAGCACCTCATTCTCTCTAAATAGGCCTCCAAAGCCTCGTTGTCTAAAATAGGGTATCAACTTGAATAATAGCTCCACAATCTAAATGCAATTCTAAGGAAAGAAACTAGTCATTTTGACATAATAGTTTTTTCCTCCACCAAGGCCCTTTTAATTTTAGTCTGCTGATGACTGTTACAAAAATAAACCATTTGCCCATATCATGTAGTTTTTTGCTATATTTGGTGTTATTTTACTCTTTTAATCAATTAAGTATTGCCGATGTATTATTTTTCATGGATTCATAACATGTCAAGTTAAAATATCAATTTAATTATAATGTTTTACCTAAAATTAATTTTTCTTTATTCCTAGTTTCTTTATCTCAATTATTCTACTACCTTTGGCTACCAACCTTCTTTGAAATTAATGAGCTTATTGAATTTAATGTGTTAAAACTTTTAAGAATCTAATTTTGTTGCTAAATTGTTTATTGTATATTCTTCAGGTTGTACTGAAAGACATAGGTCATTCTCTTAAGTACGTCACTACTACTCTTGCTTATTCAGACCTAAATATGTTCAATGACATGAAGGACTCCCTGCAATAGTTGAAAATTTTCATAAAAGAATATTGAGGTAAGATGCTTAGGTTATTGTTAGTTTTATGAATAAATTCCATGTTTACAAAATCATTTCATGTAAGTTTCATATTTAGGATGTTTACTTAGGATAATAGATATCCTCACATGATTAGATGTTAATGTACCCATGCAAGCTAGCTCTTCTCTTGACATTATACTTCATACCAACTACATTAATTGGTTAAATAGATAGAACCAATGAATTGTAAATTTCATGTATAATAGATATTAACAGTAGGAAGAACATAGATATTTTAACTTATAATTTCAGAATTTTTCAAACTTATAGGTTTTTCCTTTTAATTCCTTACTTGCTTTCTTTGCAAAACATCCAGTGTCTTGTAGGACCTATAAGAAGGATGAAAAGATGTTAATGGTTGAAGTTTCATATATAAGATATAAATCATACCAAAATAGTCACTAAGATCAAGACTTTTCTTTTTTTGAGTTTTTTAAGAGTTAGAGACATTTGTTTATACATATAATTGATGACTTGTAAAGGCCAATTGGGTGGATGGGCTAAAAGACCATCATATAATGGAGATAGTTGATGAACAATGGGTCATTTAGCTAATTGTAATTCATAGTAATGCCTAATTAGGGAGGAAGGCAACCACATGGATATACCATCTTCATTGATGAAGGGAAACCACCTAACCTAGTTATTTAATTGGTTTAATTGGTTTAATTCTATCCATAATAAGTTTGTCTAAGAAAATGATTAAGTGTATACATGCTTTAAATTTAAGACCTACTTGGACTTATGGCAAGACCCAATATGTTGATAGTGTATTTTGATAACCATAGGTGGAAGTCATCATCCATTCATGGTTACAACATGAATGATAACATGAGTTGAAAAAAATTAATTATTACATTCAACCCAAGTTAGATATACTTATAACATATTTTGATAACCATGGATGCAAGTCATCATTCACTCATGATTACAATATGAATGATAATATGAGTTGGACAAATTTAATTATTGCATTCAACCCAAGTTAGACAAAATCAAATATTGCATTTGGGAAAACACTAGAAAGTGGTTTATTGATTGCTTTCTTAAACACATAACAAGAGTTCAAGGAATATTTAGAAATTTGGTGTAACAAAATTATTGGGGTTTGTTTAGTTCTTCCAACATGTTAAAATTTATTGCAGTGGAAGAAATATATCTTGGAAATTTAAAAAATTGGTATATACACATTTCATTTATAGAGTTGTTTTTTTATTTTTCTATTTGTCAATATTAGTTATATGTAACCTCTCAATTATTTTTGCAGGTTGAGCATCTAGAATGTGACTTGTAACCATCCTTATACATTTTGAAGAAAGATGATGTAGAACTAGATGCAGCAAAAGACTATGAACAACTCAAAGTTGAAAAAGAAGTTGTAAATTTTTTAGTTTTTTGAACAATTTCAACTAAATTTAATGCTAAGCAAATTCATATTTAATTATGTCTGTTTATTAGTAAATTTTAATAGTGAAAGAGAAACACCACAATTAGTACTTTTTCTCATAGGACTTTCTTAAATTAACTTTTTATTACTCATTCATTGTTTGTGAAAAATTATAAAACAGGGCATAATTAGGACTTTTATGGGTTATTAAAATTTTGAATGAGATAAGATGACACTTTTTTAAAGCGTCATGCTTTGTTCTCATAGGATAATAAAGGCAGAAGATGACACTTATTATGAGTGTCAACGTCACTTTAAAATATACAATGACGCTTTTCATAAGCATCAAGGTTGAGGATTTAAGAACATGATGCTTTTCTTGAGCGTCAAGGTTGAAAATTGCTATAAGATGACACTTATTATGAGCGTCAAGGTTGAAAATTGCTATAAGATGACACTTATTATAAGCGTCAAGGTTGAAAATTGCTATAAGATGACACTTATCATAAGCATCAAGGTTGAAGATTTAAGAACATGATGCTTTTTTTGAGCGTCAAGGTTGAAAATTGCTATAAGATGACACTTATCATGAGTGTCGATGTTGCTCCTACCTATACAATGATGCTTTATTGAGTGTCAATATTGAGATGAATGAAATTGCAGACTTACAATGACACTTATAGAGTGCCAAGGTTTAGAATAATGACGCTTTCTATGAGCGTCATGGTTAACCGCCAAAGAAGATGACGCTTTTGAAAAGCATCAACAATTGTAAATTCATAAGATGTCAGTCTAAGAGATGACGCTTTTGGAAAGCGTCATCTTATATCTATCTTGATGCTTAAAAAACGTCATCTTTTTACATTTTCCTTGTAGTGAAATAGTATTGCATGTCCTTTATCATCAAGTTGTCCAATAGAAATCAAATTCCTCCTCAGGTCAG
Source organism: Vitis riparia (assembly GCF_004353265.1). Classification (NCBI taxonomy): domain Eukaryota; kingdom Viridiplantae; phylum Streptophyta; class Magnoliopsida; order Vitales; family Vitaceae; genus Vitis; species Vitis riparia. Next base: position 4,386,182 of record NC_048444.1, read on the forward strand.
GAATATGTCGAACCTTCTCCAATAACCAAACAGACCCATTAGGCAACGATATCCGGACGTCTCCCAGACCCACAACATCCAAGGCTGAACCATCAGCCAAATACACCTTACCAAAATCACCTGCAACATAATTCTGTATGATTTCTCGGTGTGGAGTGGTATGAAACGAAGCTCCTGAATCCAAAACCCAATCATCAAGTGGACTGTCTACTGCAAGAAGTAATGCATCATGTACCTCTTCTATTACAACATTAGCAGAATCATCTTCATTCTTCTTCTTAGGGCTTTTGCATTGCCTTTTAAAGTGACTTGTTTTCCCACAGTTCCAGCATTGTACTTGTTGGCCTGATCTAGATTTGCTTATGTTCTGATTAGAATTTCTGGATTTTGATCTACCCTGGTTTGAATTTCTGTCATTACCTCTGCCTCTTGTCTCAAGCAGAATCAGATCCTGAGGTTTCGCTTGCATCTCTTCGGCGAATTTCCTCAGCCAGAATTAAATCTCGTATATCATTGTACTTGAGCTTTTCCTTTCCTATAGAATTGTTTACTGCCATCCTCATTGCCTCCTAACCGTTTGGCAAAGAAACCAAGACGATCAGAGCACGAATCTCATCATCAAAATCAATTTCTACAGACGACAATTGATTTGTGATTGTATTAAATTCATTCAAATGTTGTGCTATTAATGCATTCTCTGTCATCTTCAAATTGAACAATTTCTTCATCAGATGCACCTTATTGTTTGCGGACGGCTTTTCATACATACCGGATAAAGCCTCCATTAGATTTGCTGTGGTCTTCTCCTTTACAACATTGTGTGCAACAGACCTAGACAGAGTTAACCTAATAACTCCTAGAACCTGTCTGTCAAGAAACGCCCATTCCTCAGCCTTCACACTCTCAGGTTTTGTCCCCAAAAGAAGCAGATGCAATTTCCTCCCATAGAGATAATCTTCAATCTGCATCCTCCAATACGCAAAGTCTGTGCCATCAAACTTTTCTATTCCAAACGCCTTTCTTGCTTCCTCTGCCATTGCTCCCACTCAAACCTAACCCTAGGCTCTGATACCAGTTGTAGGGAATTAAACTGAATTCCTAACCTATGAGAAACAAAAATAGAGAAAACACATGCCAAAGAAAAAACAATCACACGCACAAGACAATATTTACGTGGTTCGGCAATTTGCCTACGTCCACGGAGTTGCAGGGATATTACTATTATCAGGGAAGAATACAGAGTACAACGACGCGGCTACAATATTTTCTCTATATATAACACGACAACCACACCACACTAAAAAACCCTAATTACAAAATGTGGTTCCACAATGGGCTAAACGGACCCAACAGGCCTCAGTAAATCTTCCATTAAAAAGCCATGCAATATTATTCGGGTCGGATTGTCAAACCAGATCAAACAAAACTAGGCTCCACAAAGCCCAACACACTTGGCATCATAATTTTTTATTTTATTTTTATCATTTTTTTTATATACTCATTTTGTAAAATAATCTTTTTTATTATTAATCAAATTTAACCTTATTAGATGACCTTGGCCAAAGCTTAATGAAAATATCCACAATAATGTCCGTGTACGCCAATCCAATTGCTTGCAAACACCTCTCTAGCTGGCTGTTTTGGACTTCTTCACAACCCCAGAAAGGAGATACAAACAAAATACAGAAATACAGAAGCGTGTGTTGGCGTTTTTTAGGCTGACCGGACAGCAGGAAGGAACCAGGAAATTATAACTTCTGATGCTGATTCATTTTTATCTGTTTTCTTCCCTTTCTTTCTTTTTTCCCTCCGTTTGGACCAGCAGACTGCCTACTTTGTGTCCTTTTTCCGCTTTTGATGGAACTGGCGCTGTCAGCTGGGCTTTCGCCATTCCACACTGCCTTTGCGTTACACATTGGTCGTTAAATTCCACTGGGATATTTATGAAGCAAGGTTGACTATCTCAGCATTGGAAGTGGACAAGAGAAATAAAAAAAAAAAAATTACCTTCCTTTCTTGAGAATATAAAATATAATTTCTTTTAGATAAAAATACCTTTTAAAGATTTTTTAATCCCTATCTCACATCAAATTTTGTATAAAAATTAGGATTAATTTTGCTAAATATAAGTATTATTTCATATCTTCCAATAAAATATTTCAAAATTAAAATATAATTTGAAATAAAAAACTAGAAGAATAACCTTTAAATCAATGGTTATGAAAAAAAAAATACTTTTAAATAGTTTTATTATTGTCCATGGTTGAAACGGATGATAAGACATGGTAGGCTATTGTTTCTTAGAGAAAGATCATCGTTATTGACCTTACTACACCTGGGGAAGAAATTTAGTCTTAAAAGGACAATTTCAATAAGTTTTCTTTTTCGTATTTTAATCACGATCACCTTCATTGTTGTGATTTTGATTTCAACAGCTGCATTCTAAGTAGAGTGATCTTCTAGAAGATCAAAGACTTGTATTGGTTGAGGATAAAGCAAAAGCTTGGCTTCCATGTTTCTCTGGTTGGATGTTTGGTTCATAAGTCAGATATTGTATGCCAAGTGAATATAAAATCTGGATGGAGATCAATTAGTTAACTGAGTCAAGTGAGAATCCATAGACCTTAATATTAGCAGTACTAGTCCAGTTCACGCCTTTGATTTTTTCCATTACTTATCTTTCAGGATTCACCCAATGAAAACATCTCCTAAAGTCCATTGACTTATGATTCTGGAAAGGTCTGGATCAAGCAACGACGACCTGTACGACTTCCACAACCTTTCCGCGTGAAGTGAAGCCCTTTACAATTGTAAAGCTCTCGGTGCCTAACTTTCAAAGCTGTCTGAAAGTTTAACTCCCACCAACGGTGAACCCACTTGTGGGGGAGGTGTCAGGTTCAAACCCATTATTACTCATCACTCATAACATTGAAATGGTTGGTATGGTCGATGTGGGATATCTATGACTCATTGTTTTAGTCAAATTTATAGACTCTCAAGATTTCCTCCCACTTACATGCTCAGGGTCGTAGGTGGTTTTGGTCTTGCTGCTGGTTTTAGAAACAGGGGTCAAATATAGGTGTTTTCTACAAAATAGAAGAGAACCGGACGCATATTTGGAACATATTGTCGATCCCATTTTTCGCATGCATGCGTCCCTATTTGATAACCAAATTTCGACTCAATGCAAAGTTTATTATGATGATTTATGATTTTTAACGGTCACTTATTTTATTAGGTCACTTATTTTATTATTTCTTAAAGAATACAATAAAAATAAAAATATTTATTTAAAAAGGACAATTCTATAAATCAAGAATGGTTTTGAGTTCAGGTTATTTATTAAGAAGGTATAACAATAAACTGTAACATGCTAAACCCAAATAAATACGATCTCTAATAAACAATAATTAATTAATTTATGGATACAATATAATAACATCATTGCTAAGAAAAAAGTGGAAGTGTCTTTGGATTGCACAATTTTACTTGTATAAATAAGATCTAATTAAACAATAATTCTAAAATTTTTTATTTTATTTATATAAGTTACAAAATAAAATTTGGGCTAAATTACAAAATATTGGAAAATTGATTAGTGAAGTAAATTTTGGTTTTTATTAACATTATGAAACAAATCAATAAATAATAAACAAACAAATAAGGTAATAAAATAAATAAAAAATAACAATTATAATGATAATAAAATAGTGATTTATACATTCTCAATGATAAAGAGGATTTTGATTTATTGTACACAATTACAAAGTTTATAAGACCTTTTTTATTTCATTAATTTTATTATACATGATAATAATAAATGTGATATAATTTATTTACAAAATTAATCTATAAAATAAAGTGATCTTTTTTTTATTAAAAAAAATTATCATAAAAAATAAATTAACATATGTCCAAAATCTGATTTAATTTCCATTGGCTTACAAAATTAATTGACAAAATGATTTTCTTGATCTTATTGATATGAATATACAAAATAATAAAATAAAAAACAATAATTTGATTTAATTTATGGTATATATATAAATATAAAGAAAATCAAATATAAGAATTATACAATTCCAATCTCACTCATACAAATTAAATATGCAACATTCATTGTGCTCTTTGATTAATTACAATACACGAACCGATATAACACAAATAAAAAATTAAATAAAAATAAAAATATAAATTGCAAACTTATATGATAACAGTTTCTGAAAAAGGCCACAAATATGTCCTGAACTTTAAAGCTAAAAGTTCCTAATTTTTGGTAGTAAAATTTCTAAATTTCAGTTGAGAAAGTTTCTAATTTAGTTAGAGAATCCACAGCACTTGGCAGCCAAATAAATTATTGTTGTTCATGTCTAAGGCATAGAGGTCAGGTAAACCATTCCAAAGCTCTGGAATTCCTCCGATCCAGACAAATAATTTGTTCAGAAACGTGAAATCAATAAGGTTGGCATTCTTTAATGTATGTCAGAAATTTACCAAAGATCTGTTGCCTCCAAGATCAAAAGTATTAATGTTTATGCGACTGCAGCTGGTGGAAGAAGGTTCCCACAAAGATGATTTTTGTTTAATTGGGTGTATCCTATCTTTCTTCACATCCCTTTCTATAACATACACTTTTAACAAACTTATTTCTATATATATTATAATGTTTTCCCCTCATAACCTAAAATATTAATACAAACATTTTTTTTTTATAAGTTAAATCTATATATGAACATAAGAAACATTTTCACTATGTTTGATTCTAGGGAAATTTGAGGAAAAATGTAAGAAAAAGAAAAGAAAATAAAAAAAAAGTAGAAGGAAAGAAAAAGTGAAAAAAAAAAAAAACTAGATTTAAAGTCAATAAATTATTTTTATATGCTATTTCAAATCCATTTCACTTATTTTAACTCTTTGATATAAAGAATAAATAATTTGAAAATATATAAGTTTTTAACTAATTTTAATTATATTAGATTTTCGTTGACTTTTTTCATAGTACAACCAAACGTGAAAAAAATATTTTCCTTAACATCTTTTTTCCTTAGTATTTTGTAGGAATCAAATATAACCTTTATATGATATCTTTCCCAAAAAAAAAAAAAAGAATATATACCAATTAGGAATTTAAGATACTTTTTTTATCAATCTTCACCTTGCATCAAATTCTATCAAGTTAATATTTCATTTCTCTATGATATATGTTTTTAAAACATAACTCTACTAATATGCTAATACGAAGGAAACTGCTCAATGCACTTTTGTTTGGAAACTAGCCTTAACCAGATCCTTACTCCTACCATGACTTCCTTATGCATCATGCTCTCCTCATGTGTCAAGATCTCTTTTGTACATATATCACTCTCTTATCAAGTGCATGCTACAAACACTCCTTGTTTTCCTTCTAGTAGATCTCTAGGAATTCAAATTGTTTAATCGTTTCCTTGTTTCTACATTTTAAGAAACAATAAGTGTATAAAAGAAATTATACTTATTCTGAGTAATGAAAGAAATGTTTCTTGTATTACCTTCCAATGGGAGAATAATTAACTCCACTTTCAACCAAAATTAATTTTGTAATCCTCTTATATGTTTTTGTTTTGTTCTCTTTTAACTCTTCTAGAAATCTTTACCTAGCTTTGATGCCATATGTTATGCAAGCTTTAATCCCAACACATTAGTATAATAACACAAAAATAAAACAATCCATATATAAAGGTACAAGAGGTTTTAATTTGGTTATGCTTTAATGCTAATATATTAGTGTAAAAAAATAAGGATAAAATAATCCACACATAAAGGTCTACCATATTTTAATGTGATTCAACCAATCATTTTGTACCAGTAGATAAGAGAAAATCATTGCAATATATCAAAATATTTTAGAAAACAAAAGAAAAAAAGTACAAATACTATTGAGCTTTGAAACATCTCATATTTTCCTATTCCTTTTATATATACGTATCTTGAACTATAAGTCCTCAATTTACCGAGTTTCTCTATGCAACTCTTTCCCATATTTCTATCTATGATATATAGTTATTACAAACTCATCTCCATTTTATCGTAATATTTTCCCCCATGACCTAAAATATTTATACAGATAATTGTAGTGATTTTTCTTACTTTATAAAAAAGTCTATTATTATAATGATATATTTTATACAAAATGGATTATAAACCAATTAAGAAGTTGAGACACTTCTCCGTAAAGAGTTCCTTCATATAAATAATTGTTTGAGATAGTTATTGGATCATTAAATTTACTCATGGACAAGGGAATAGTGTCATCTAGAGAGTTTTATCAGAGAGATCTAAGTCTGCTAGGATGAGCATTCATTCCTCCAAACGAGGATGGTACAGAAAAGCTAATTATTAGTCAAATATAGGGCACTCACTTTAGATGAGCAAAGTTCCACAATACCCTTAGAATGGGTTCATTATCTAATTGCTCATTTTAACGTGAGTACAAGGGCTATGGAAGTCAATAGGACTTACTTTTTAAGCCTTTTAAGTGAAGACCTAAATTGCAGCAAGACCTAGTTTTTTTCCATATCCTATAATTTAGTCCACAAGGGTCCTTATAGTCTAGACGGGAAAGGAAATGGAATGTCATTATAAATTATTAGACTTTGCGTAACATTGACTATAGGTTTGAACAATTAAGGATTAATTATCTTAAGCTGTGGTCCTTAGCATTGACCCCAAGTCAGTAGTGGAAACTGACCCTCTTCCATTTAGCTATATATCTTAGTCATAAGGGGAGAAAGACTGGAAGAAAAAGTAGTCCGAGACTAGAAAAAAAATATTTGAGTTCATTTGGAAGCTATTTTAATTAAACCAATTTTATTATAAATTTTTTTAAATAGCTTTTGGAAGAATTATTAATCAAATTATTGCGCATGAATGACTCTAAATGATTCTCTATATTTTTATAAGTGATTTTAAAATTTTTATTACACTTAATTTTTATAAGAAAGCTGTTTCAAGTGTTTAAGAATAGCTTTTGAAACGTATAAGAAAGCTGTTTCAAGTGTTAAGAATAGCTTTTAACACGTTTCAAAGTCATTTTCCAAGGAGCTCTACAAAGGTCTAGTCTCTGGATCTTTGTGCAAAACTTCATTATTTTGCATGGTGCTTGGAGTATAGAATGTGTCATAATGTGCTTGGCAGTCTCGTGGATTTCTGTTTCTCCTTTTAAGCGAGCTTCCACCCATTCAGTGTTGGACGCAATGATTTCTTTTGTTTGACCTGTGCAAATTGTCTGAAAATTTGAGGATGCAGACTAGAGTAGTATGATATTCAGCCACACAAAAAAAAAAGGTTAATCATATTTCATGTATGATTAAAGCGGATTAAAGAAACTTGGAATTCGAAACCTCATATTTCAGAAGGTTGTACATGAAGCTGAAGTGCTAAACTACATAGAAGCATTCATTTATTTCAGGAACTTAATTTCAGAAGGTTGAGCATGATGCTCAAGTGCTAGAGTACATAGAAGCATTCATTTATTCAAGGAACTTAATTTCAGAAGATTGTTCAAGTATGATGCTGGCTTCTTCCCAAATTCAGTTTCCTTTGGAGACGGCCTACATTCAGCTGAATGACTAGAAGCAGCCACTCTTTGATGTCATACACAAGCCTCAAATAGGCATGCCTCCATGACTGCTTTATTACTAAGGTGCCACAAACTCCCCAAAACCCCACCACAAATCCTGTTCCCATGCTCATGTAGAACCACTTCATTTCAGCCTCAGCTCCATCTTCATCGTCATCTTCATCATCTCCACTGGGAGGATTGGGGGTTCCATTATCATCACCAGGACACTTAGCAGTTATTGGACGCCCACATAGTGCAGGGTTGTCCCTGTATATTGATGGATCATCCAGGGTTTGCAGCTGGTTGCCTGATGGAATTCTACCTGACAGGTTGTTATACGACAAGTTCAAGTGATTCAAGAGAGTCAAGGAAGCCATACCTGGTGGAATTGGACCGGAAAGCTGATTTCTTGAGAGGTCTAGAGTTTCCAACAATTGTAAGTCCCCAATGCTGTCTGGTATTTTTCCTGTCAAATGGTTCATAGACAAGTTCAAGGTGCCTAATCTTGAAAGATTTGTTAGCCCTCCAGGCACATCTCCAGATAGGCCATTGTTGGACAGGTCGATGCTATTCACAAGATAGAGAATGTTTCTATATGAATCTTCCCTTCCTTTCATCAACACCGTCAATTCGGCCTCATATCTGTATGTTTCAATTTCAGATGCCATAGCACTCAAATTCCCAACGCAAGAGGGAATAGATCCTGAGAGATTATTTTGTGCAAGATCCAATATGTGAAGAAAGGAAAGAGTGCAAAGTTGTAACGGAATGCTCCCATCAAACAAATTTGATCGTAGTCGTAGAATCAAAAGACTTGGCATTGTTTGTCCAATCCATGCTGGAATATTTCCTGAAAATCTGTTGCCTCCAAGATCAAGAGTACGGATGTTTGTGCAATTCTGCAAGGCAGAAGGAAGTTCCCCAGAAAGATGATTGTTGCTGAGCATTAAAAAGATAAGGTAGGACAGAGCACCCACAGAAGTTGGCAGCTCACCAGATAAGTTGTTGTTTGACAGGTCTACATGCGACACCAAATTGGGAACACCATTCCACAATGCAGGGATTTCTCCAGTCAAACTATTGTTTGAGATATCCAGAGTCACTAAACCAATCAGTTCACCAATGGACTCGGGAAGGGTTCCACTTAGAGAGTTATGAGAGAGATGTAACTCTGTCAGCATGGGCATTCTTTCCCCGATATCCGAGGGATTGGTCCAGAAAATGAATTATTTCCCAAAAGTAGGCTACTCACATTTGATGACCAAAGGGGCAGAGAACCATTGAAATGGTTCCACATCAAACAAACCGAGGATTGAAGAGTGAACTTTAATGAGTTTGGAGTTCTGCCACTTAATTGATTATAGCCCAAGTCCAGTTGATCCAATTCCAAGTCTAACTTCCAAAACCACTCTGGTATGGTGTCTGAAATTCCAGCATTCCTGAGTATCAGAGTGTTAAGCTCATTTTGGTTTCTGAGCCAAACTGGAAATTTAGGACCCACTTGGCATGATCTCAGCTTAAGGTATTGAAGCTTAAAAGGGGGGATCCACTCAGAACTGATATTGATAACCAATGTTAGGTCTGGAAGTAATGAAAATTTAGCGATGGACAACTCCTTTAAGTTTGTGAGATTTGACAAATGGGCTTCTGTTAGAACACCTTCCCATGGATTCTCAGAGATATCTAACGCAACCAACTTATTAAGTTGTCCAAGTGTTTCTGGAATGGTCCCACTCATTTGATTATTAGAGAGGTACAGCTCTTCCAAATTCGACAAGTTTCCTATTGAATTCGGAATTGAGCCTACAAACGAGTTGTCCCAAAGCAGAAGAGACTGCAAGTTGGACAGGTTTCCTAGTGAATAAGGAAGAAAACCACCCAGTTCATTCAATCCCAGATTCAGGTTCTCTAAACTACAGTTGTTGCACCCAGATAAAACATCTATCATTTCAGTTATTTCCCCATTCAAATCGTTCTCAGAAAGGATCAGTGTTTTCAAGTTGCAGAGGCTACCCATCTTTCCTAAACTTTCAAGAGAAGTCCTGTTTGCAAATGCATCTAAAATTGAGCCTCGAAGATTGTTAAAGCTGAGATCAAGGTACACAAGATTCCTCAGCTGGAATAGCCAGTGGGGTATTGTGGTGTTGAAACCATTGTTGGAGAGAACAAGCATTGAAAGGGATGTAAGATTGGAAGATGGGAGAGAACGAGGGAGGACAGAAAGTCCACAACTAGGTAGATGCAACTCGGAAAGAGGAAGCTTGCTAACAGCATGAAGCCAATAAGCAGAAGCTCTACTTAGATTGACTCCTTCTAAATTAAGGTGTCTTAAAGAAGAAAGACCCGATATCCACTGAAGATCATTCTGGCTTGACTCATCAGGGTATGTATTGAAATCGAAGTATTCCTTGAGGTCAAGGTAGATCAACCTGGAAAGATTTCCAAGTTGTGGAGGAATCGGTCCACTGAAGGAGGCACCGGAGAGATTGAGATATCTCAACTTTTCCAGTGAACCAATGAACTTGGGGATTCGAGTCCCTTCAAAATTATTCATGCTGAGGTCTAAGTGATTCAAATATTTCAAATCAAGCAAAGAATGACTGATCTCACCGCCCAACTTGCCATGTGTTCCGTCATCATCAAGACTACGCAGATTGAGTTTGATGACATGTCCACTCCTGTTGTTGCAGAGGACGCCTCTCCATTTGCAGCAGTCTTCCCCTACCCAAGATGAGAGTCGATGAGAAGGATCTGTAAGGCCTTGTTTGAACTTGAGAAGAGCTACCCTCTCAGTTTCAAAGGAGGCTGCCCTATGGTGATCACCATGGCAGCAGCCTGGTTTAAGGGTTTCAGGGAAAAGAAACCCCGAGGACATAATGACAAGAAAAAGAAGTTGAAGTGAGGCATTGGTAGTAGCCATGTTTGTCTGCGAGTTGCTGAAGTAGTATACCCTAAAGCTCTATATATATAAGAAGAAATGCAATTTCCCCAAAGCTTGCCCGTTGGACGTACGCTGGAAGATGATTAAGTCGCTGACAGAGCAAGATTTCACATATTGGAACCTTGGCTGTTGAATCTATTGATTCAAATAGCAAAATAGTATCGTCAAATAATTGCTTGAAATACAAATTTTTGTCACTAGTTAATTGTTAAATAATTACCTGAAATAATTTTAATTTGATTATCATGACCTCTTTGACTAGTAATTGGACCATTTCTTTTTCATCTTCGTATATAGGTGAAAAAGGGTTGGATAACAAGTCTGGAATGCCAAAAGACAAATGTCATGCAGAGTTGTGTTACAAATGTGATCAGAACACACAAGCAAAATGAAGGAAATGATTTTTAAAAACAATTTTTTGTTTTTAAAATAGAAAACAATTTTTTAGTTTTTAAAATAGAAAACAATTTTTACAAATTCATAATACCTTTTGATTATTGTTTTCTATTTCTAACTTTTAAAAAACAAAGTGAAATAGATAACAATTTTTAAAAAACAAATAAAAGTTTTTTCACAAGTTTTTAAAACTAATAAGTTTTTACACACTTAATGCATTGTATTAATTAATTAATAAGTCTATTAATTTTTAAAAATAATTTAAAACTTAAATAATAAACTCATTAATATAAGTATTTATGAATAAAAATGAGTTTAAAACAACTTTATTGTTGTGGACCTCGTATTTTGCTGTTCCCACTCGATGACGAAACTTGCTTTTGTATTTATTTGACGAAAATTTGATTTTTTTAAAAGACTTGGAGTCGCCACCTATTTTTATTTTATTTTTGAAGGAAAAAACAAAATAAGAAAGAAAAACCTTAAGTGTGACTCCTTAAGAAAAAAAAAAAAATAGGTCTGTGAAAAACCAAGTCTCAATCCGGGGGTCAGGTTACTTATTGGGAAGGTACGGTACTGAGCCGTAGCACCCCTCTCTAAGCCCGTATACTTACGACCTCTACTAAACAAATTGAAGAAATTGTGACAATTAATTAATTAATTAAGGATACCAAAAAAAAAATCAATGTACAACTCATGATGGAAATTAATATACACAAAAGTAATGATGAAATTTAATTACAAGAATATGCAAAATAAATGACAAAGAATTATGCAAAATGATTTATTGAACTAAAAAAAATATTAAAAAAATAGTTTTCAAGAAATTTCAAAGGATTTTATAAAGATTGATTTTGAATTAATGATTTTAATTTATTTATTTACAAAAAATAAGTTTCAATTTATTTTCAATTAATGATTTGATTTAATTTCATTTGTATTTAATTTTCAAAAAAAGTTATTTGTACTTATTGTATCAAAAAAAAATTATTACAAAATTTTAATTTGGCAAAAAATTATTTTACTTGCTTTTCTTTAGAAAATAATGAATTTTTACAATTTTATTTACAAAAGTATTTTGATTCATTTTCATTTTTTTTAAAAAAGTGATTTTTACAAATTATTTAAAACGACATAACTTTATTTGCAAAATAAATTTTAATTAAAAAGAAAAACAAAGATTTAAATTCTCTATTTCTAAAAAACATTTTTAATCCCATTTTAATTAAGGAAAAAAATTCATTTAAAAAATATTTTTGGACAATTTTATTAAAAATTAATTTTTGGGACAACTTTATTTACAAAACAATTTTTATTAAACAAAGAAAATTTTGGACAATGTTATTAAAAACAATTTTTTGAATTCTATTAAAAACAATTCTTTTGGATTTTTCTAAATGCATTTTTCTGATTTTTTATAAATAAAAAAAAACTTTCTTTTATTAAAATTGTTGTTTTATCAAAACACATTTACTGACTTCTTCCTCTCATTTAAACAAAATTTCTAGTTTTTTCAATATTCAATTTTGTACACACTCAATAAATATATATGAACGAATGTTTACAAAACTTACAACATGTTTCACGTGTCATAAATTTGTATTCAACAAATAAGATTGCAGAATGGGCTCATGCAAAAACTGAAATAAAACAAATTCAAACTTCAAATTAGTCTAATAAATTTCATCAATTAAACAAATATAACCCAACAAAAATATTTCACATATTGTAAACCCTAATATAAAATTCTCAAATTAATAGCCAAAATATAAGCTCAATTAATCAAACTCAAAACATAATAAATTAAGATAAATCTCATTATGCCTAAATTTAATATTTCATAATCTAAGTCTAATTTAATATACACCACAATTTTCCCATGTCCAAATTAAATAATTCAAATTGGCTAAACCTATATCAAATATTCAAATAATCCAACAAATCCTACCCACATTATGGACCCCAAAATTCACATCAATTAACTAGCCCACATAAAAAATATATATGGTTAAGGGAAATAATATTTCAAGTTCAATCCAATAAGCCCAAACAAATAACAAATTAACAATAGACCAAAATCCAAATAAACAATATGCAATTGATATAATCCAAATATCCCAAATTAATCACCAAATGTATATCAAAAAAGTTGGGGAAGGAAACGGGGAAAAAAGGAAAAGAAAGAAAAGTGGTGAGGGGTATGGAAGGAGAGAGAAGGAGTGGGTGGGGTGGTTGGAAAGCAGGAAGAGAGAGGAGAGAGAAGAGAAAAGAAAAATAATATTATAATAATACTAATATAAAAAGAATAAAAATAATAATAAAAAATAAAATAATAGTAATAAAATAAAATAAAATAATATACAAAATAATAAAATGTATTAAATGGTGAGTAAACCAAAAAGCACATGTAATTGGAATTTAAAATTTAAGAATAAAATTAAGCTCAAAGTTAATGTAAAAATAAAATTAAGACAAATTTTGAGGTCTACAATTGTTTTTCTTCTACATAAAATTATCTCTTCTACATAATTTTTATTTTTTAATAATACTTAACTTGAATTTGATTTCATATTATTATAAATTAAATTTATAAAATTTTTATAAAATAAAAATAAGATGGTATTTATTTATTTTTACTTAATTATAAATAGAAATTAAAACTAAATAGTGATTAATAGTATTAAGTATTAGATTATTCGTTTTTGTAATATTTTATTTTTATTAAGTATTAAAAAGTAAATAAAAAACAATATGTTACTTTTTTTTATTTAGAAATAGTCAAATATTTTGACTTTTTAAAAATTTATAATAAGTTATAAAAAAGTAAAAATAAAAAATAAAAAACTAAATGTGAAAAAAAAACTTATAGTTTGAAAATAAATTGTTTTCAACAAAAAGTAAAAAAAATTAACACTTTTTAAGATATTGTTTTTAAAAACAATATAAATTCTTTCATCCAAATAAACTTTTTAATTCTTTACACTTTTTTTTTAAAAAAAACATCTTGCCAAACACTCTTATCATTAAAAAAAAATTTAAAAATTATTTTTTGTTCTTTATTTTGAAAACAAATTTTAAAAACCACCGGGTCCTAAATTTTTATTCTTTGTTTTCTATCTCTTGGTAGTGTCCCTGAGACGGTGTCTAATAATTAAAGGTGTTCACCAGAAGATAGAAGAAGAAAACCAGACACAGATGGATATTGGAAAAGCTTGGATTCAATACTTTATTATATTACAAGCAAGGCCTAAATTTTTCTTTATGCTTTGTTTTTGTCTCTTGGCAGTGTCCCTGAGACAGAGTCAAATGAGAAAACCAGACATATAGACATATAGATGGACATTATTGGAAAAGCTTGGACTCAATACTTCATTATATTACAAGAATGTAAACGAAGCCAAACACCATTGCATACAAGCCTCCATTTCTTTCAAGAAACTGCTGAAAGTTATTCAAACACTACCCAGATTCAGTTTCCTCCGCAGACGAGCTACATTCAGTGAGATAACCATGAGCAGCCATTCTTTCACATCATACACAAGCCTAAAATAAGCATGTCTCCACGAATTTTTTACTATTAAGGTGCCACAAACTCCCCAAAATCCCACCGCAAACCCTGACCCCATGCTCACGTAGAACCACTTAATGTCAAAGCCATCTCGGTTCTCATTCCCATCCTCTTCGTTGTCCCCACTGCGTGGTTTAGGCGGCTCATCATCACCAGGGCACTTGGCTGTTGTTGGAGGCCCACAGAGTGCAGGGTTATTCTCATATATGGATGGATCGTCCAGGGTTTGCAACTGGTTGCCTGTTGGAATTCTACCTGACAGGTTGTTATACGACAGGTTCAAGTGATTCAAGGAAGTCAAAGAAGCCATACCTGAGGGGATTACGCCTGAAAGCTGGTTCCTTGAGAGGTCAAGTGTTTCTAACCCCTGTAAGCTCCCAATGTTGTCTGGTATTTTTCCTGTCAAATGGTTTACGGACAAGTTCAAGGTGCCAAGTCTTGTAAGATTGGTTACTCCTTCAGGCACCTCTCCAGATAGGTTATTGTGTGACAAGTCTATACTATTAACCAGATAAAGAATACTATTGTACAAGTCTTCTCTTCCTTTCCTCAATACCATCAACTCGCCCTCATATCGTTGAGAGTCGATTTCAGAGGCCATGCCACTCAAATTCCCCACACAAGAGGGAATGAAACCCGATAGATTATTTTCTCCAAGATCCAGTATGTGGAGTGAAGAAAGAGTGCACAATTGTGATGGAATACTCCCATGGAACAAATTTGATCGTAAGCGTAGAATAAGCAAGCTAGGCATCCTGTCCCCTATCCATGCTGGAACATTTCCTGAAAATCTGTTACCTCCAAGATCAAGAGTATGAATGCCTGAGCAATTCTGCAAAGCTGAAGGAAGTTGGCCAGAAAGATGATTGTTGCTTATCATCAGGAATATAAGGAAGCTTAGAGAACCCATAGAACTTGGCAGCTCACCAGATAAATTGTTGTTGTCCATGTCTATGGCATAGAGGTAAGGTAAACCATTCCAAAACTCTGGAATTCCTCCAGACAAATGATTGTTTGAGATGACAAGGGTCAATAAATTATTTAGTTTCCCGAAGGAGAGGGGAATGGTGCCATTTAGATCATTACTGGAGAGATCTAGATCTGTCAGCATGGACATTCTTTCACCATACTCCAGAGGGATTGGGCCAGAAAAGAAATTGTCATTCAAATACAGTTTCATCACGTTGGATGACCATAGTGGCAAAGGCCCCTGAAAGTTGTTTTCACTCAAATCAACGGTGGATTCAGGAAGAAACTTCATTGAGTTTGGCACCCTGCCACCCAGGTTATTAGAACCGATGTCCAGCTCATCAAGATGCAAATCCAACTTCCAAAACCACTTTGGTATGCTGTCCGAGATCCCAGCATTATTGAGCACTACATCGGTGAGCTCAGTTTGATTTCTAAGCCATGCGGGAAACTTGGGACCCAATTGGCATGATCTTATTCTGAGGAGGCTGAGTTTAAAGGGAGGAATCCACTCAGGATTGATATTAAAAACCAGGGAAACTCTTGGAGTCCCTCTGTAGTTTGAAAACTCCTTTAAACTTGTAAGATTTGAAAAATGAGCCTCTGTTACAACTCCCGTCAGAGGATTCTCAGATAGCTCTATCACAACCAACTTGGAAAGTCGTCCAAGAGTTTCAGGGATGGTCCCATTCATTGAGTTATCTCTGAGGTACAATTCTTCCAAATACGATAAGTTTCCAATTGAACTCGGAATGGAGCCTACAAAGGAGTTATCCCAAAGCCAAAGAGACTTCAAGTTATGGAGTTTTCCTAGGGAATTAGGAAGAAAACCACCTAGATCATTGAAGCCCAGATGCAGCGTCTCTAACCAACTGCTGTTGCACCCAGATAAAACATCAATCAGTTCAGTTATTTCCCCATTCAAATTGTTCTGAGAAAGGATCAATGTTTTCAAATTGCACAGACTACCCATATTTCTTAATCTTTCAATAGAAGTCCCGTTTGCAAAAGCATCAAGAATTGAGCCTCGTAGATTGTTGGAACTGAGATCTAGATACACAAGATTCCTCATCTGGAATAACCAGTGGGGTATTGTGGAGTTGAAACCATTGTTGGAAAGATCGATGATTGAAAGAGATGTGATCAGATTGGAAAATGGAAGAGAGGGAGGAAGGTCTGCAAGTGCACAAGCAGGTAGGTGCAACTCGGAAAGAGAAGGAAGCTTGTTAACAGCTTGAAGCCAATAAGCTGCAGCCCGGCTTAGATCTACACCTCCTAAATTAAGGTGTCTTAACGAAGTAAGACCCGATATCCAATGAAGATCATTCTGGTTTGACTCATCGAAGTATTCCTTGAGATCAAGGTAGTGCAGGCTGGAAAGATTTCCAAGTTGTGGAGGAATAGGTCCACCGAAGGATGCACCAGAGAGATTGAGATATCTCAACTTCTCCAACGAACCAATGAACTCGGGATTGGAGTCCCTCCAAAATTGTTCCTGCTCAAGTCTAAGTAATTCAAATATTTCAATTCAAGCAAAGCAGGACTGATCTTACCACCCAACTCGCCTTCTGTTCCATCATCATCAAGATAACGCAGTGTGAGTTTGATGACATGACGGCTCCTGTTGTTGCAGACCACGCCTCTCCATTTGCAGCACTCTTCCCTGATCCAAGATGAGAGCCGATCCGATGTATCTGTGAGGCCTTGTTTGAACTTGAGAAGAGCCACCTTCTCTGTGTCAACGCAACCCCTTTGATGATCACCCTGGCAGGAGCCAACTTTGATGGTATCATGGAAAAGAAACCCTGAGGAGGTGATGATAAGAAAAAGAAGTTGAATGAAGACGTTGTTATTAGCCATGCTGTTCGGCCCGCCACTAGGAGATGCTGTGCTATTCAGAGGCCACATGTGGTGAAGCTCTCTCCCTATACATATATACCCCATAGTCTTCGTCCACGGACATATTCTAGAGGAATTGATTAACTTGATGGGATTGTGGTGGTCACATGACTCGCATCCAAGTTTTCTGTTGCTCAGAGAACACGGACGGCCGAGGTGGGTGGGTTACAAATGTGAATGCGAGAAGAGGAGGGAATGGAAAAGACTAGCATATATTCTCGTGCATGCCCAACCAAAATCAAAAGACAAGACAGTTTTGGACTTTTTAATGTGGGCCCAATCATGCCTACATTCACAAATGAGAGAGAATCATTTGACTATACAATAGAAAATATCGCAGACTTGCACCTCCCACACTACACATGCACCATACCCATGCAAACCAAAAGAGAATAAAGGAGGAACAAGAAGAAAATGTGAAAGAACAAGAAAAAGGGAAAGAGGTAAATGGAATTTTGAAGAATTATTCGAAAATTGGAATTTTGGAAAATTGAAGTTTTGAAGAATTATTCGAGAATGGAATTTTAGAAAATTAAACTTGAAGAATTGTTTTTTTAATTGGAAAATCATTTTTTAAAAAGAGAGAAATTAAGTTTTAAACCAGAAAATCAATCTTCTTTGAAAAGGAGAATTAGGTTTTGCTGATTAGTAGAAGATTGATGATAGTGTCTTCCTTTAGTCCATGGCAGGACTGCCCTACCCAGATTGGCTATTATGGATAAACTCTTGTTGAAGTTGCAAGTAATAGCTTTTATGGACTTGCTGATAAAGATAAATTTGTCATAATACAAATAAATTAATATCTTAAAAAACAAAAAATTAAATATCTTAAATTAATAAATTATACAATTTTCAGATACAACTATTGGATTCTCGTATCCATACCTTGCCACAAAAAATTCTTGTATTCATACCCTATCACAAACATTTTCGCTCTTTATTACATATCTATCCATCTTGTATAGTCTTTACAAACTCATCTCTATCTCATAACTTTTTCCCCTCATGACCTAGAATATTTATAAAGATATTTCTAATAACTTTCCTTATTCTATAAAGAAATCTAATATTATAATAATATATTAACTTAGGAAATATTCTATAAAATATTCTTTACAAAAAGAAATTTGAAATAATTCCCAACAAAAACTTATCCCACTGGTATCCCTATGTGTATTTTTTATGATATTTTTGTCGGTTGGGTTGGAATATTAGAAAGAGTTGATTGAATAGTTTATGTATTAAGAGTTAAGATTCAATAATTTTTATGATATTTTTGTCAGTTGGGTTGGGTTAGAAAAAGTTGATTGAATAGTTTATGTATTAAGAGTTAAGATTCAATAATCATCTTTGATGTTTTTATTTTTTTAGTATTGTTGGCTGTCATTGGTTGAATTGGATCCATTGTTTTGTTAAATATAACTTTCAGTACAGCAGTATTGCAACTGTAACACTGTAGCCTACAACTATGGGGAAGTCCTAATGATGTCCACAAACAGTTAATGCATCTTACTGGTCATGCTCATGGAAACTCGGCTGTTAGAATCATGCATGGGTCATCTGCTGACTCTTTTCGGTATGAGAAAATATGTTTTCATACATGCTCTTAAAGAAAATCATAAAATAAGAATCCAATTTTTTTTAAAATTCAAATTTAATATATATTTTTTTACATAATTAGGATTTTCAAAGGAATTATCTTTTACCAATAGTATCTTTTAATAATACTCACTGCCAAACTCAACAAAACGTATAAAACTTGAAGTACTTTTAGGTTATGTTTGGTATTGGAAAGTATTAAGAAAAAAAATAATAAAGAAAAATGTTTTTTTATGAAAAAGATCAAATATAATTAAAATTAGTTAGAAATTTATATACTTTTAAATTATTTAATATTTTGATAATAGGAAAAAATTATTTAATCTTTATATCAAAAAATAATTTGATATATTTTAATTTTTCTATTGACATATATTTGGAAGAAAAGTGATTAATGATTAACCTCTCCAAATCACTTCCGATAACCTCAAAACTTAATATCAAATTTAAATATGTGTACTATCAATAAATCACTAATTAAATAAGATAATTCCTTTTCAAAATAAAATGTACAACATATATATATATATATATATGTCAAATTCCACTTAAAGAATTATTGTGATGCTATAGATTTCATGATCACATGTCCTTTTGACTAAAACCCTAACCAGTCTTCTCTTCATTCGTTCTTCTTCTTCTTCTCTCCACTTTTTCTCTCTCCTTCCTATTTCCATTGTGGTTTATTCTAGATAAGCATTTGGACATCTATTTTTCACCTATAAAAAGATACCCACCAAGGAAAAGTTTTGGTTTCGCTACGACTTTTGTCAAAAATTTACAGAATTGTGTGATGTGAGTCTTCCGAATTCTTGATTTGGGTTTTTTTTTTAAACTTGGTTTTTTTGGATCTTTGGTTGTGATCAGTAATCATACCAAATTGAAGTGTTTCTTTCCTTCTTTTAATTCTATCTATTAAAGGGTTTGGAGCTTTGACATTGAAGTTGGATTTTCAACTCCTTATAACCATAAACCTGATTATGTTGAATTGCAGGAGCTATTGATTTGAATAAAATGGAATCTGGGTTTGAAATTTAGGGTTTTTGTTGTTTTCATCACATCCTTCTTCAAAGCCCATCTCTAAATACTTACCATAGTTAGGTTTTAAGGCTGAAATTTCAAGAGATGCAATCATCGATTAGAGGAGGAGAGAGAGAAAGAGTGAAGAGAAAAGAAGAAAAACGAAGGAAGAGGAGGGTAGACTGGTTAGGGTTTTATAAATTGACCCATTTTCCCTTGGTCATGTGGAGAGCACATGCCTTTCTATAAAATAAAAAATAATATGGTCTCTTAAAAAATGCATATTGCACACAATTATAAAGGATGAATGGTATATTGCTTGATTTTGAAACTCAATGGGGCAATGTGCAAAACCCATTATATGTTAGGGGGTAAAGTGTAATAAACCCAAAAAATTGACCATTTTGCCCTCGATCACATGGAGAACACACGCCTTTCTATTAAAAAAAATTAACATTGTCTCTCAAAAAATGTACATTGCATGTAATTATAAAGGTTGGGGGTACATTACTCGATTTTGAACTCAAGAGGTCAATGTGTAAAACACGCTATAGGTTAGGGGGTAAAGTATATTAAACCCATTTAAAAAATTTTCTAGTTTGACTTTAATTTGGATTACTACTTTCAAAAAATTTAAATTTTATCCAAAAAAAGTCTATATTAAAAAGTCTAATAATATTACTAAATTTTTTTAGAAAAAAATTATGGTAAATTCCTTTAAAATATTTATATTCATTTGTTTCAAAAATTAAAAAAAAAAACATTAAATTATTTCTAAGATTTATATAAAATATTTTATTTGAGATTTAATTTCTAAAATTTTATTAAAAATTTGTGATGACAATTATTTGTTATGGACATTAATTTATTTAAATAATTAAAATTATTAAAAATTATATTAATAATTTATCTACTCAAATTAATTTCAATTTAAAATTATATATTTATAAAATGTTAGAACTTTATTTATTTATTTATTTATGTTTTAGTAATTTCTGAATAAGTTCATATATTTAATATTTTAAAATAAAAACATTCAAAATTAAATAAAATTAAAAGGATAAATATGTAAAAAAAAAAATTAAAAGTGAAGTGAATGTAATTTTTTAAAATAGGGTTAATGTGTAAATATGAAAAATACTTAAAAGTAAAATATAAATTTAAAATAAAAGATAAATTAAAAATTAATTAAAAAAATTCTGCCCACTCTTTAGGTATTATTTGAACTAAATATAATCATTGGATTTAATCTTGGCCTTAGATAAAACATTTAACCATTTGGATCATATTTAAAAAACACAGGTGTGACCTTGGCCTTAAGATCAAGAATCTTTCATTTCAACCTTGATTGGAGGAAATAAAACATGTAGATATATCGTCGATTTTTTTGGGCAGAAAATCATCATTTTTCTGGGTAGAAAATCATCATTTTTCGGCGAGATTTTGGCGATTTTTTGATACGGCAAGGCTGGCTTCATTTTCTTCAACGATTATAAATGTCCAAGCTGATAAATTGGCGATTTTTGGACGATACATGACATTTTTTTTCCAAAATTTCTCCCTCGTTCGAAGTTTCCATGCCATTTCTCACTTCAACTGTCACTAATCTATGATATTTTGCCAAAGTATTGGTAAAATTTCAAACCATGGTTGGGATTAAAACTTGCATAATAAGTGGTATCAAAACTTAGGTAAAGATTTTTGTTAAGAGTTAAAAAAGAACAAAACATACATACAAGGGCTTTATGTTTATATGGCAATTTCTTTTCTGGCCCAATTCCTCTAGAGTTTGGTGCAAGAATGCCCATGCATTCTTGGTATTGCATTATGCTCCTACACAAAAATTGAGCTAGGGCTTTATGCATTTCATGGTGCAGCCTCCCTAATGGCTGGTTGAATGAGGGTGATTGTTTCCTCTCTATCATATTCCTTGAACTCACAAACAATCTCCTCTTTCTACCCATAACAATGATTGTCCTCTTAATAGCCAAAAGTGTTGGTGATTGCATCAACCCAAGTAGTTACCTTTATGAGATAATATTGCACCTCAAAGGCCTGCCTTTCTTGGATGTGAATCCTGAGCCATGGACGAGAAATTTAACTATTGGGGAGTTTGCAGATGCCAAGCCACAAGTAGTTACCCTTCGTGGAGTGGAAAAAAAAGCCCGCATTGTAGATGTCCTAAGAAAACAACACGCACAATGGTTTCCCAATTGTAGATGAAATCGCGGAACCACCGGTCGGTCAACTGAATTGCATGGAATTGTACTAAGAGACACCTTGTTAAAGTGCTAAAGAAGGGTTTCCCATTGATCATTTTTCAACTCCAACGCCAACGCCATGTTAGTAACTTTTAGCATATTAGTTTTAGTTTTTTTTTTTTTTTCCGTTATAACCAATAGTTGGTTAGGTTGTTTTTTCTCTACAAAGCTCTACAACTCCTTATGCGTGACTTCTATTATAAAAGGCATTTTGGCTACTTTGTTTTAGGGCTCTTTGTACAACTCATTTTTTCAATCAATGAAAGGAGAATCTATCATTTTTTTCTCTCCATTTTCCCTTGTAATATGGTATCAAAGCTTTTTACCTCTGCCACTCACTGAAATGGCTCGTGGTGGTCAGCATAACAATGATAATAGATTTCAGCCCCTCACATCCCCTACCTTTGGTAGCACGACAACACAATCAGATCAATTTCTCATGGAGAACACTAATAACCCATTTTTCTTACATAGTGGTGATCATCCAGGATTGGTGCTCGTTTCGCATCTCCTCACTGGTTCAAACGCAAAGAATACATGGAGTCAGGCCATGCTGGTGGCTCTCAACGCAAAGAATAAGCTCAGATTCATGGATGGTACTCTTTCGCAGCCCATAACCGATGACCCTACAGCCGGAATCTGGTCTCGATGCAACAACATGGTCACATTTTGGCTCCTTAACGCTGTCTCAAAAGAGATAGTTGATAGTCTTCTCTATCTCGAGAGTGCCCATGCTGTTTGGGCAGATTTGCATGAACACTTCCATCAGAGCAATGCTCCATGAATTTTCCAAATCAAGCAACAACTATATGGTCTCTCACAAGGTTCGCTTGATGTTAACACCTATTATACTCGATTGAAAATTCTCTGGGATGAACTCAAAAATGACCAACCAATTCTCGTCTGCCACTGTGGAGATATGAAAGCTTGGATGGATTGTCAACAACAAGAGTATGTGATGCAATTTTTAATGGGTTTGAATGAATCTTATGCTAGCACAAGAGGCCAAATTTTGATGCTTGATCTGCTCCCTCCTGTGGCGAAAGTATTCAATCTTGTTGTTAAAGAAGAACGCCAATGGTCTATTCGATCTAGGTCATCTGCTCCATCGGATTCCATGGCGTTCAATGCCTCTTCTCCGGCTCCTTTTGTAGCTACTGCATCATCTCACAACAAGCCTAGATGTGAATGCCCAATTTGCACCCATTGTGGGCTCATAAGGCATACAGTAGATAGGTGTTATAAATTGCATGGGTTTCCACCAGGTTATAAGCCCAAAGGGAAAGCCCAAACACAAATGGCCCAGACGAGCCCCTTTCAATCCCAATCTACTTCACCAAGCTCCTTTACTGAACCATTGAAGGGCATTCATTATTTTCCTTTTGCTGCTGCTGCTACAGTGGGATCTTCCTCACCACTAGTCTCTCTCTCATCGGATCAAGTTCAACAACTCATTGCCTACCTTAGCACTCACCTTCAATAGCAAACTATTGACCCATTTGAGTCTCCATCGACATCAAGACCTTCAATTTCTCAAATCTATGGTAACAATTGTTCTACTCAATTTTTTTCTCATCCTTTTGTTCCTTCCAATGCTTGGGTGATTGGCATAGGGGCCACCCACCATGTCTGTTGCAATATTTCTCTATTTTCTCATTCTAGATTGGTTCATAATACCACAGTCACTCTTCCTAATGGTCATGTTGTTGCAATCAATCGTGTAGGTTCTGTGAGGTTGTCTGATACTTTGAACTTGGATAATGTCTTGTTAGTCCCCATGTTCACTTTCAATCTTCTCAGCATTAGTGCTCTTACTCTTAGCCATAATTGTAGTGTTAATTTCCTTTCAAATTCATGTGTCATTCAAGACCTCACTCGGGGCTTGAAGATTAAGAAAGGTAAAAGACAAAAGAACCTTTATTTTCTAGAATCGGGGAATGAATTTTGTAATTCTGTAATGTTGAAAAGTGATATTTGGCATTTTCGCCTTGGACATCCATCTCATGTAAAAATTCAAATTCTTCACAATGAATTACACATTCCCAATTCTTTATCCCATTTTTTTTCTCACTGTAAAATTTGTCATATGGCCAAGCAAAAATGTTTACCTTTTGTTTCACATAATAATATGTCAACTAATCCTTTTGATCTAGTTCACATTGACATTTGGGGACCTGTGGACCCGCATTTTTCACGTGCGTCCCCACTCAATCGGCGAGACTCGCTTTTTATTTGTGAAAAATTAATTTTAGAAAAGTTGGAGTCGCCACCTATTTTATTTTTATTTTAAAGGGAAAATAAAACAAGAAAGAAAAACCCTAAAAAGTGACTCCATAGTTTTGGAAAAAGCATGTCTTTGGGAAACCTGAGTCTAGGTTCGGGGATCAGGTTACTTATTGGGAAGGTACCTCTAGGATGTAGCACCCCTCTAAGCCCTATAAAGGTCTCTACTGACTAAGTTAAGGGAAGCGTGACAATTAATCGGTTAATTATGGATACCTAAGTAAGCTAGGTGATTTTAGAAAATAGCATGCTAAATAAGGAGATCAATCACAATAAAGGAGAGTTAGCATACGTACCTAAATCACTTCTTGAGCGCTATCACAAAAGGTCATCAAATGTTAGTTTGAAAATGTGATACAACATCTATTTTATCTAAGCAAATCAAGCATGTATCTGAACACCTAAGAATCACATCATGTATGGATATAATCACCAATGGCATACGTACCCATATAATTCTCGAAAAATAGGTGAGGAGGAGCGTACCTAGATAGCAAGCTAGTACTCCTCTATGGGAAACAAAATTAGCCAGATAACAGATTGAAAATAATCTCATATATACCACAAAGAGGAAGCACAATCAGTCGAATATCAAACAAACACTATCAAAGAGAATATTCGTGAATGTATCGGGCCTCCCACCAAAGCCCTAATTAATTTCGCATGAGTTGATTCTATGATTTCCATTATTTGGAATCATGAGGTTTATTCATGCTTGTTGAAAAAATGGAGAAAACCATGAAAATTAGTTGAAAGTGATGAAAACGCATGCCGGAAGGGAAAATGGCAGCAAATGATTATTGAAATCTAAATTTTATGCCTAGAAATCCTCAATGATGGAATTTGAAGAAAAGAAGAGTTATTTAATGGAAAAAAAGGTTTTGAAATCCATATTTAAGATGTATAAGATTACGCAAAGAAGAAAATGAAGCATTAGGAGGAGTAGAAGATTGCGGGCGGAAATGGATTCGGCGAATCGTGAGTGTCTGACGAGCCAAGCTGTCCAGGGAATCTGAATTGTCAGCTGCGGATGTTCTCCGAGTAAGCGCTATCAGAGGATCCGGACATGTCTGACCGGGGAAGTTGAATCGCCTTCCTCTCCCATTCGACATCAGGCGTTGGATGTGAAATATTCGGAGAAGGTGAAACGTCGGCCGAACAGAATTCTGAATGTGAGATATCCGGAGAAGGTTGAACGTCGACGGACAGAATTCTGGATGTGAGATATCCTGAGAAGATGGAACGTCGGCCGGACAGAATTCCAGATATGAGATATCCGGAGAAGGTGGAACGTTGGCCAGACAGAATTCCGGATGTGAGATATCCGGAAAAGGTGGAACGTCGGCCGGACAGAATTCCGGACGTGAGATATCCGAAGAAGGAAAGAGTAGAAGATGTTGATCAATAAGCATAAATAACTCCACTTCAAGTATTAATCCATGGGTTAAGAGCGGAGGGAACTATGCAGAATAAGATTTAAACGAAAAAAAAAACGAGCGTGAGAACATACAAGCATGGAGTTCTATATTTCCAAATACATCAATGACATATAAAATAATCAAAATCGAAACAAGGTGGAGTAGTAAACGACCAATCCCAGCAGAACAACTTGTGGCCCTTTCCGTCCACACCAAACAACAAGACATTGAATATTTCTAAATGACCAAAATGGAGAAATTAAATATGGGTCAGAACACCCAGAGTAACCAGAAGCATACCTGGACAAAGTCGGCTACAATTGCTCCTCTTCCACCCTTGTGTGCTTTTCTGTCCTTGACAATCAAAGAATCCTCCTCCTTTTTTCTTACTTTCTCACGTATATATCAGCCTTCTTAAAGAACCCCCCCAAATCTGCTGGAAGAAAATCCCCTTTTTCTCTTTCTTTTTAAATCTCTTTCCCTTCTTATTTTTTCCCTTTTATAATCGATTCCCCCATAGAAATAATATATGTGCTATCCTTCTAAAAAACAAAATCTCATTTTTTTTCAAAATTTTGTTGATTCTCCTTCCAA
Organism: Vitis riparia; assembly: GCF_004353265.1. NCBI lineage: Eukaryota > Viridiplantae > Streptophyta > Magnoliopsida > Vitales > Vitaceae > Vitis > Vitis riparia. The sequence goes on from NC_048444.1 coordinate 4,412,730, forward strand.
ATAGATGGCAACCGTTTCCTCATACAAGAAATAAAATAAAGATAAAAATAGAAATAAAAATAAAATAAAGATTAAAATTAATAAATATCATGAAATTGAAAGTCAAAAGAAATTTAAATCACGCACCTAAAAAAGTAAAAAAAATAATTAAAAACAAAAAATAAAAAATCAACCACATGCAAGCCATACGAGTTATGTAACCACAAAAAAATATGAGTCATGCAGCCATGCAAAAACACGAGCCACTCAATTATGCGAAAATACGAGTCATGCAACCATGCAAACTATGCAGAAACATCTAAAGGTGACCTAGGGTGTGTCCTAGTGCACTAGGGCAAACGAAGGGGACCAAGTGTGCCTAAGTGGGCCTAAGTGGGTGCCTAATTAACTAGGTGTCTTAAGGTGATTGGGATATTGTCTAAGTGACCTAAACATGCCTAAGAACTATCCTAAAAAGGAATGGAAAGCTTAAGTCTAAATCAAAACTGCCAAGGGTCACAATAAAGGGGTTAGGCGATCCTTTAACCAGAGTCTCCAAGGTGGTTCAAGAAAGGTAAGTAATGTGAGTAGATATGGGCCACCAAGGAGCTACTGTAAAGTATCGAATAAGTATCTAATAAGACATGTGCTAGGAGGACAAAATTGAGGGTCTACAAATATGCCTCTCTTCGGTATAGATCACGAGCGTAGAGAATGTGAGTAGAAATACGAGTAATGAGCGAAACGAAGTGAACTATACTGAAGAACTAAAGAAGGACCAGAGATTTTCTCTTAGCACATGACGAGAGTAAGGTCGGAACATGGGGCTGCAACGACAAGGAAAGGACAACTCTACATGGGGGAATGACAGTAAAGAGAGAAAGGTATGTGACGAGTAGCACAAAGATGGAAAGAGATGAAAATGATGACTCAAAGTTATGGATGAGATGAATAACTCTAGATCATGGACAAGATGAACGACATTGGGTCAAAAATAGGACAAACGACTCTGGGTCGAAAATAGGATGAATGACTCTGGGTCATAGATGAAGTGAATGACTCCGGGTCACGGGCTCAGGGCTCTAAATGGAAAGAATGACTCTGGGTCATAAATAAGAGAAACGACTCTGGGTCATAAGCTCAGGGCTCTAAATGGATAGCTGATCAGGATGCTTTTCGACTCATGGTGCTGGGTCGAGGCTACTTGCAAGTGGCTAGAATGATGAAAACGAAACATCTCAAGGATGTGAAGGATGCAAACGACTCTAGGTCATAAGCTCAGGGCTCGGGACGCTATGAATGACTCTAGGTCATGATGCGATGAGCAACTCAGGGTTATGATGAACAACTCAAAGCTATGGGTGGAATGAATGACTCTGGATCATGATGCAATAAGCAACTCAGAGTTACGACGAATAGCTCAGAGCTATGGATGACATAAATGTCTCTAGGTCATGATGCAATGAGTAACTCGGGGTTACAATAAATAGCTCAGGGCTATGGATGACATAAATGACTCTGGGTCATGATGCAATAAGTAACTCGGGGTTACAATAAACAGCTCAGGGTTATGAGCTCTGGGCTCTATGACTGATCGGCTAGAAGGAGAATGCGATCCGCAAACTCCTGGTCAAACCACTCATGGGCGACCAAATGATGAAGGCTCAGCTCAGGGCTGGAAAGACTCTGGGTCTATAGGAAACGATAGCTCAGGGCTACCAGGCTCAAGACCTAAGGGAAGAAAGAGAGCTCAGGGCTAGAGACTCAGGGTCTAGAAAGAATGGATAACTCAGGGCTATGAGGCTCGAGGCTTAGAAGGAACGGATAAATCAAGGCCATAAGACTTAGGGTCTAAAAGGAGTGGATAGCTCAGGGCTATGAGGCTCAGGGCCTAGAAGGAACAGATAAAGAAGACCAACTCGAAAGTGGATAGGAAGTAAATGGGCTCAAAGTCGTATACTCAAAGTGACAAGAGTCGGACTACTGAGCTCAAGAAGGGAAATATGCCCCAGTATCCAAGGTGCTCGTACTGCTAAAACAACCAGTAAATCAATCATCTACTGAAATCAATAGGTCAGAAACTGATGCATCATGAAAAACCTCTGAAGAGTCTAAGCTGAAAGAACTCTCTATGTCGGAAAAGCTGCTCTGTCTACGGATCTCAAAAGGTAAATCTCAAAGTACACAAAATACTGCTCATTTGGCTAATCCAATTTACAATGTGACAATGACGAAAACAAATCCATCTCATGAACATCTAGCTAAAGGATCCGCCCATGCTTCTCGGGTGAAGCCTGATATGATCCATCTCTATCTCGACAAATCCATGTAGGGAGGTCCTGATATAATCAATCGCTGAAAGCTCCAAACTAATACTTAATCTAAAACCAAGCTAGCCACTATCTCAATCTCAAGGATATTTAAAGAAAATGAGGAAATACGCCCCAGTATAAGATCCGATATCAAAGTCATGAGGTAAACAACCGACACTAATCATCCATCCTCATACCACTACCCAAAAAAATCTCGCAAAGGAGAGGGGAATATGCCCCAATATGATATCTGATGTCGAAGTCGTGAGATAAACAACCAACAATGATCATCCATCTATCTGCCCGAACATAATCTCATCATGGAGAGGGGAATATGCCCCAGTATGGATATCTGATGTACAATAGAGAATCAGTCAAAATCAATCAAACATCTCTATAACCATGGATATAGTCATATCATCCAACAACAACTAGAAACCTCAGAGAAAAGAGGAAATATGCCCCAGTGTGGATATCTCACGCACAATCAAAAGGATGAATCCAACATTATCAATCAACTGTCTTCAACTCAACAATAATCCGCTAAGAAATCAAAATGAAGTATCAGCCGATACCTCAAGGAAGACGCTCTAAATCTGATCTCAAATGAATAACCAAAATGATGAGGAATATGATAATCTCGAGAGTAGAAACACATCTTTGATGAATCCTTAACTAAATCTGATGGGAATTTGGTGACCTCAAAATAGGGGAATATACCCTAGTGTACAAAATCCATATACTGCACTGAAAACTGTCTTCAACTCAGTAATAGTCCACTAGTCTATCTCAGAAATACTCCGCAGATGGTACCTAGAATCATGAAAACTGTCAACGAGCTCAACAATGCTCTACTAGAACTGATATCATCTCAACATACTCCACTAGGGGTCTCTGATCGATGAAAATGTCCAAGCTCAAAGAAAGTGCTTCACTAAGGCCTCATTTCAACCAAATGAAAGGGGAATATGCCCTAGTATGCATATCTGATGTCGAAAAAATAATGAATCCTATATCATCAATGAACTGTCTCCAAACTCAAAAATCCATTAAACATCAATATGTCAAGCAAGAGAGAGACCAAATGCTTCCAAAAGTATCTTCCATAAAAGAAGACATGATAACGACTATACTTCAACCAGTCTACAAAAGCCTGTCCAAGTGAAGACTGTCAAAGATAACACCTGGTCTCATGGCCTCAGGGTGGTCTTAAGACACGGGACGTAACGTAGGCCAGGGTGATAGGGTGAAAGAAATGAAGGGAAACTAGGCTCAAATACCCAATAATCAAACCCACACCCTCGTGTACCAGATGTAATGCATAGAAAAAATCTCATGAGCCATGGACCTAAAGGTAACCAAAGGAAATATCAATGGTGAAATGAGAGAAATGATGAGTGGTCAAACCATCAATGAAACATGTGAATGATGTGAAGAAGGTATCGAATGAAAAAATGTGTATCAATATGTAGGGAATGGATAAAAGTGGAATGAATATCTGGAAAGAGGTAATGGGAAACAAAAGAAGGCAATGAGAAAGTAGAATAGATGATGATCAACCCATGTTAGTACAATAAAGGAAAGTCATATCACCAATGATGGAATGATGAGTCAGACAATGATCCGGAGACCCTAGTAAAAAAAATTACTCATCTCTCATACCTAATACATATCAACCATGATCCGATAAACATAGGATACCATAGAACTCTCACATGAACCCTCAACACTCCAAATGCCTAACAAAAGTGGCTCAAGGAGTGAAAACTCGTATAAAAATCTCACAAGAACCCACAACAACAAATATACCCAGTAAATAAACCTCAAAAGGTGATATAAGTGCCCAATGGAGCAAGATACCATACACAAACACGTTATTGCGCTTTTTTTTTTTTTATTGAATTTTTTTTTCTTTTTTTTGGATGCGCATGCTCTAATCATCAATAAATCGAACTCCAATGGGAAAGATACAAGGAACGAATAAACTCTCTCAGACCACTGATGAATACATGAACCCCAACCCATGAGACAACTTCTCAAACTAAAATCTCTGAATCAATGCCAAATGAGGGGATAGATGGAGTGATATGACTGCCCTCTTTTGCACCAAGATGTGAAGAATCATCAAACCAAGAAATAGAAGAGATAAGATGAAGCAAATAATAATAAACGCAAGAGAGACAATGAAAATGTGATGATAGTAAAATAGAACAAATGGGGCGATAAGGGGATGGTAACAAGAATGAGAAGATAGACCTATAAGTCTAAAGCTCATGAGACTTTCCTAGCAAAGCATGCATATACATCAAAGGGTCCCAACCCGGGTGTAGAAATGGTAATCAAGGCTATAAGAAATAAATAAGGCTATAACATACCACGTGAGGCTCAATGGGCTAACAACAGTTTAATATATTGATTCGACTCATGGTAGCTTAGCTTTAAAGGCGTATCAACAAAATTTATACCTTAAATACTATTACTAAAGTAGCCAAGCTACTATAGCATAGTGGTTCTAGGATCGTACTCTGGGATGGGTTTTCGCAAACACAAGTGATATTCAAATTAGGAAAATAGGTGATTTTCTTATGGATGTTAGCTTTAAAAGAAGATGTAAATGTTTTAGAAAGATTTAAAATAATTTAAGCTAACATTAAAGACTAAAATGAAAGGGTGTAAAAACAAGTTTCTCAAAGATAGGATAGCTATGCTCTGGCTCTTATGCAAATTGGAAATCTCAGGATAGGCTCCTCGCGTTGGGGTTGCAACTATGGTGATGCTTGCTTTCCGAACCGGTATGGATTTAGCAAATCAAGTTTTAATCCTTTAAAATGGCAAAACAGATGGTAGTGAATTTCATCAATGGTTATTCACCTTAGACTTCCTTTGAATGGCTCGTAAGAGATAACTAATAGTCTAAAGCTAAAAGCTTACCAAATATTGGCAACTCAAAGTCATTCCAGGTGATAAACTCACCTTTCAATGGCCATTGAAATTGGTTCTAACGGATTAATGCAAAACTTGGAATTGAAAACCTCACCTTCCAATAGCTCATAGGAGATAACTAATGGATAGAAATCCAAAAGCTTATCAAGTATTGGCCGTTGGAAGTTGTCCAAAGGAAATAAAAACCTAACTTTGCATTAATGAACCATTAATGAAAAACGACTACCTTACCTTCCAGGTGCGAGAAATTTCCATGGGATTGCATCCAAGCCATCACATAACATCCATACTTTGAGAAACTTAAAAGGTTTTAGCCTCTCATCCTTGGGGATTTCATCCACCAAGGATGTTTGGCTACTAAGAAAATGAGAAAGAAAAGAGAAGGAAAAACAGAGCAAGGCTCTGTGCGTCGATTCTATATATTTCAATAATAAATTTACAATGGATGCAAGGGAATATATAAAGAGAAGTTTTTCCAACCTTCCTAGCTAAGAAATCTTATGATTGGTGGATTACAAGGAGAAGAATAGAAATTTATACAAAAATATCTGAAGAAAAGATCTAAAAGAGTCGGTCGCAAATATAGGGAAACTTCAGGAGAAATTCCACAGCACTGTGCAAAATGGCTGCGAAATCATTTCGCAGCAAAAGGGTGATTTCGCAGCCGTGCAAAATTCTTCCTTCAGCTTGGAGTGATTGGCTTCCAATGGTTGTAACTCCTTCATTTCAACTCCGAATCGTGTACCGTTTGAAGAATTGGATTCTTGACTTCCTAAGCTTTGAAATGGTATATAGAATGTAGAAAATGAACTTTGGGAAGTGCTCCAAAAGTGCGAAAGAAGACTACAGCTGTTGTCCTCTGTTTTCCTCTTTGCTTCTCTCCTTTGCTTGGCTTGTCTTAATGATCCAAAAAGCTGTCAAAACACTAAAACTAGCCACAAATATGATTAGAAGTCATTGCTAGGTCCTTAACATGCCAATTGGAATAAAAATGGAGAACTACTACACAAAAGTGCTTAAAACATAATGAATTAAAGGCGTAAAATAACACTTTTTGGGTAGTAATCATATATTAATAAAGGTGATAAGGTGAAAGGCTGACCGAAATCATGACCACCCATCATGCGACCATAATCTCAAACATAATACTTCTTCAGCTGATCTACATTGGTAGGCTCTGAAAACTGGTTTCCATCTAAGTCAGTCAACCATGCAGCCTCTTCTGGAGTCAACTCTCGAATAACATAAGGCCCACTCCAACTAGGTCTGAACTTTCCTCTAGGGTCTCCAATCAAACCTCTAAGAATCCTCAAAACTAAATCCCCTTTTTGTAATGGTTTGGGCTTAACCCGTTTCCTGAAGGCACGAGTCATCTTCCTCTGATAGGCCTGAATATGATCAATTGCTCTCAATCTCTTCTCATTTAAAAGGTTAAGCTGGTCAAACCGAGTCTGAGCCCACTCTGTCTCAAAAATCTGCTGCTCAAGGGCTACTCTCAGAGAACCCATCTCTGTCTCAACTGGAAAAACAGCCTCCATACCATATACTAAAGAGTAAGGTGTAGCTTCTATAGAGGTACAAAAAAAGGTACGGTATGCCCACAATGCAAAAGGAAGTTTCAACCATCTTCCTCAAAATCCTTTTAATATTCTTATTTGCAGCCTCTACCGCCCCGTTGGTTTGTGGCCTATATGCTGAAGATCTATGATGTCGGATGCCATACTTCTGCAACAAAGTATCTACCTCAGCTCGGAAGTGCACCCCTCTATCTGAAATCAACTCATGGGGAACCCCATAACGACAAATGATGTGTGATTTGATGAAACTGGCAACCCTGACAGATGTCAACATCGCATATGATGCGACTTCCACCCACTTGGTGAAATAATCTATGGCAACTAGGATGAATTCATGACCACTGGAAGATTTTGGTGAAACCTTCCCAATAATATCAATACCCCATACTGAAAATGGCCATGGCGAGGTCAAAGCGTGTAACTCTGATGGCGGTGCATGAATGAGATCGTCATGAATCTGACACTCTAGGCATTTCTGAACAAACTGACAACAATCTGTCTCCATAGTCAACTAGAAATAACCCGTCCTCATAATCTTATGGGCTAGCATGTGTCCTCCCATATGCGGACCACAAACTCCTGTATGAACCTCTCTCATCACTCGATCTGCAGAGGCTCGATCTAAACATAATAGAAGCATACCATCAGCTGATCGTCTGTATAAGGCATCCCCACAAATCACAAATCTAGTGGCCAAATTCCTTAGAGCTCTCCTATTCTTGGCAGTGGCTACCTCAGGGTATGTGCCAGATATAAGAAACTGATAAATATCATGATACCAAGGTAGATCATCCTGGACCTCTGTTTCTCCAATCAAACAACAGTAGGCGGGTGCAGACCTCAACTCAATCAGCAACGGACAAATAACTGCATCAATCGGAATGTCCACAGAAGAAGCTAGGGTAGCTAAGGCATCGGCAAACTGGTTCTGCGTTCTAAGTAGATGAACATATCTCAAGTCATCAAATCTCGCAACCAGCAACTCCAAATAGGCGTGATATGGCCTAAGCTTCACATCCCTAGTCTTCCAATCCCCCTGAATATGTCTAAGTACGAGATTGGAGTCACCAAATACTTTCATCTGTTTAATGCCAAGCTCCAATGCAGTCTCTAAACCAAGGATACAAGCCTCATACTCAACTATGTTGTTCATGGCGGGATATTGATTTGAAAATGTCAAGCGAACTGACCTCAGAATATAATCACCTTGGGGGGATATCAACAAAACACCTATCCCAAACCCTGAGTGGTTGGTTACACCATCAAAGTACATACGCCAACCGGATAAGCTAGTCATAGCAATGAACTCCTCATCTGGAAAATCATCGTCAACTAGCCTACTATCAGATATCGGTAATGAGGCCAAGTGATTGGCGACAATACTTCCCTTAATAGACTTCTGAGAAACGTACTGAATATCAAACTCTATCAGAAGTACGGGCCATCTCATCAATCTACCAGTCAATGCAGGTCTGTCAAACAAATATCTCAACGGATCTAGCAGAGAAATCAAACACACTGAATACTCAGTCATGTAATGCCTCAATCTCCTAGTGGCCCAAACTAACGCTAAGCAGAAGCGCTCAATCATAACATATCTCATCTCATACTCCAACATCCTCTTACTCAAATAGTAAATAGCTCGCTTCTTCCCGGAGTCATCGAGTTGAGCTAGCATGCATCCTAAGGTCATGTCTGAAACTGACAAATACAGAAGAAGTGGACGTCCTGGCGTAGGAGGCACTAAAACAGGAGGAGAAAGCAAATACCCCTTGATCTTCTCAAATGCAAGCTGACAATCATCATTCCAAACTGTTGGCTGGTTCTTCCTTAAAAGACGAAAGATGGGCTCACATATGTCTGTCAATCCGGTTATGAAACGACTAATGTACTGTAATCTGCCCAGAAAACCTCTAATCTCTTTCTTAGTCTTTGGTGCAGGCATGTCAAGTATGGCTTTGATTTTATCTGGGTCAACCTCTATGCCCCGCTCACTGACCATATGTCCCAATAACTTCCCAGAAGTCACTTCAAAGGTGCACTTCTTGGGATTCAACCTCAATCTAAACTTCCAGATCATCTCAAAGAATCTCTCTAGAGCCTCTAGATGATCTACTCTGCCTTGGGATTTCACAATCATATCATCCACATAAACTTCAACGTCCCTATGCATCATGTCATGAAACAAAGTAGTAGCGGCCCTCTGATAAGTGGCTCCTGCGTTCTTCAACCCGAATGGCATAACCTTGTAACAGTAGGTACCCCACTCAGTAATAAAGGCTATCTTCTCCATATCCTCTAGAGCCATCAAAATCTGATTATACCCTGAAAACCCATCCATGAAAGACAACATCGAATGGCCTGCAGTGCTATCAACTAACAAATCAATATGTGGGAGAGGGAAGTCGTCTTTAGGACTGGCTTTATTAAGATCTCAGAAGTCCACACAAACTCTAACTTTGCCGTCCTTTTTGGGTACTGGGACGACATTAGCTAACCACTCTGGATACTCAACTACTGATATGAATCCAACACTGAGTTGTTTCTGAATCTCTTCTTTCACCTGCAAACTCCAACATGGATGTAATCGTCTCAATTTCTGCTTAACCGGTCTGGCATGTGGTAGGATAGGTAAGTGGTGCTGAACTATAAAGGGATCAAGACCAAGCATGTCCTCATAAGACCATGCAAAAACATCCAAGTATGACCTGAGTAAATGAATAAGTCTATCTCTCTCATATGTAGATAGGGGTGAACCAATCTTCAGCTCTCTAGGTTGATCCTCTATGCCAAAATCAATAGTCTCAACATCCCCTATAGTAGGTGAAACTCTCTCATCCACGGGATCAGAGTCATGATCAGAAGAGTCCCTATCTGGATCGGGCCATGCAACTTCATCATCTATATCAAATATCTGTGAAGTGGGTGAGTGGGGTGCAGATATAGAGGTACTATCACAAGAGGCAGGCGAATACTAAAAAATACTCAAATCCATAAATGAAGCAATAGAAACATCGTCAGAGCGGGAGACAAATCCCGATAAAACATCAAAAGAAAGAGGTGGGTCCACAAGGTCGGATGCTCCCTCAACTGGGCTAACAATGCCCTCAAACAAACTACTATCATCCTCTAGAAGCTCTGGAACAGGAATAATCTGGGTCCTCTCAAGAACCTCAATGGTAGACACCTCGAACATATCAAATGATGAAGCAAGCTGAAGCTGAACAATGTCGGTAATCTGGCTCACGGTCATCCTGTCCATCTCATCTCGGTACTCATCATGAGGCACAATGCCATCAACCATCCCAGTAGGATCAACAATCACTCCATCATCAGTGATCTCCTCCGGAAAGCATAGAGACAACATGCTAGCTCGATCTGGAGATGTAGGAGTGGCCATAGAAACAGAAGCGCCATGAGCCCCATCACTCAACTGTAACTGGTAAAATAGATGTTGAAGCTCAATCTCTCTATCTGTATGGACCACACTGTGAACCTCCTCTACACGGGGTCGAATCTCCGATCCCCTGACAAAGTAGTCGGCCAAACTCATCCTATAGGGTCGAATAGGATAATCAAATGGTGTGTGGGATAAACGAGCCCTCACCCTCTCCTTATGCAGTCGCGCCATGTAACGGTAATCGACCTTGGTAGGAATGAACCCAAGTCCAAATGTCATATCATGGTCAATGGCAGCTATAAACTCGTTGGGTCCCTGCTGACGTCGTCCTAACCCCATGCCAGGTAGAAAAGTCATACCTCTCATCATATCAAGAACCACTGTGCTACTATGCTGATCAAATGACATAGCCACAAAGTCTCTATGAAAATCCTCAATCTCGAGAGTCTGTATCTCATCAAAAGTAAATCCAGTCAAAAATAGGTCATCCTCACTGTGACTAATCTGAAGTACTGGCTCGGAAGAGGCTAACATATCTCTAGTAGACTGTACTGTGATAACCTGCCCATCATGAATGAACTTCACCTTCTGATGAAAGGAAGAAGGGATAGCTCCGGCTCTATGTATCCAAGGTCGACCAAGTAACAGGTTAAAGGATGCAGGAATCCTCAAAACCTGAAACAAAGTAGAGAATATGGCTAGACCAATCTGCAAATCAATCACCAAAGTACCCATAACCTCCCTCTTGGTGCTATCATATGCTCTGACTATCTGAGTAGAAGGACCAAAATCTGAAGGTGCAAAACCAAGGGCTATAGTAGTGGCTAAAGGGCAGACGTTCAAGGCTGAGCCATTATCCAGTAGGACAGATGGGACTCTACGGCCTGAACAACCAACTGTGATATATAAAGGGCGTACGTGGTCTAAACCCTCAAGTGGTAAGTCATCATCTGAAAACACAATGCAAGTGGCCCTGCCAGCTGTCATCATATGAATCAATCTCTCTGGAGTGGTCGTAGTCTCTACCCTGATCTGAATCAAGGCTCGAATCAAAGCATCTCTATGAGTACTGGATGATGCCAATAAACTCCAAATAGAAATGCGGGCCTGGGTGCTCTGTAGCTGTCTCAAAACTTCATCATCCTCTTTCCTAACCTCCTCATGAGAGGCTGCACCCTCAAATGGTCTGACTGCTGGTGGTGGTGGTTGAGCTATCCTCCCACTATGAGTCACAATTTGTATCTCCCTCCCCTCTGAATCATTATCCTCTGGCCATAAAATGAACGGGACAAAAGTATCCTGACATCCAATAATCAAGGGTGTGGGATGAGTCAACTGGAATGGTGCCTCGTCTGGGATCAAACTGAACGGTGTAGGGGCCTGAGGACCCAATGAAACCCCATCAACCTCATAACTGTCATGCAAAACGATTGGCTCGGGTAATCCATCATCCCAACTCAACATATGTATACTGTCATCCTCTATAAGGTCCATGTGATGAATATCTCCGGGTGATGGAGGTACTGCATGTGAAAAATGGGCAGGAAGAGGGTTAGTGGTCACACTTGGCTGCCCCAAGTTAACCAAACCCTGGTCTATCAAATCCTGAATAGCATGTCTCAAAGTGTTGCAGTGATCCGTGTCATGTCCTGGTCCCTAATGATAAGAATAGTGTAGGTCTAATCTGAAGCGAGGCGGTACTGGCTGAGGTACTGGCTTAGGTGCCAATGGAGTCAATAATCCACCCTCCATGAGCTTCTGAAAAGCTCGACTCAAAGGCATACCCAACTGAGCAAACTGACGAGATGGCCTCTGCACATAAGTGGTGGTCTGCAGAGCTTGGGGTCAGGTGTATGGGGCAGGTGTTCTCTCTATGACATGTGCGGTAAAAACAGGCTGTGAGATTGGATGTAGGTAGGTAGGAGTCATGGGTCTGGAGGGAGCAGGTGACCTATACTACACATGGGGTGATGGTGGATAATAGAACCCAGAAGTCTGCCCAACTGTCTGATAGTGTCTAGGAGGTCTCATCCCTACTGAACTGATAGCACCAACATCTCCTGATCTATGTCTTCCTGAAGGCTTCTTCCCCTTAGAATCAATAGGGGAAGACTCGGGCCACAATCCTCTAGCAATGCCCTCCTCTATACCATATAAAGCCTGTACCAAAGATCCGAAATCTGTATGGGGAAATCCCATCAAGTGTCTAGCAAATCTAGGCTGCAAGCTCTTCATGATCATGCTAATCTGATCCTTCTCTGAAGAACGATCAATAATCTGTGAAATCTTCTCCCTCCAACGGGAGATAAATGAAGTGACTGACTCCTCTGGCCTCTACCTCAAAGCCTCTAACTCTCTCCTCGAAACATCAATGACAGTGTTAAATGCAAACTGCCTTAAAAACTCCTGGGCCAGGTCGTCCCAAATCCTACGACGTGATACATCCAATGAAGTGAACCAACGCTGTGCCGCACCGCTCAAAGACATAGGGAAAAACATAACCATCTGAGCCTCATCTAGTCCGTAGGCCCTCATAACTGTACTATAAAGCCTCAAATGAATGCGAGGACAACCTATGCCCGTGTATCTATCAATCTCGGGCATCCTGAACTTAGCTGGCAAACTAGCCACTGGTGCTCCATCAAAATCCTCCCAAGTAACAACTCCGTCTGAAGCCCTCATCTGTCTCAACTTCTACTCAAGTCTATCCATAAGTGTGTGTGGGTCCTCTAAAGTCGGGATAGGCGATGTGACAGGAGGCGGGGCAACCTCGATCTGACTATGTAGAGTGAAAGGTATAGCCTGTGGTACTGACTGACTAGGCGGAGGTGGTGGCGGTACTGTGGTATCGAACTGGGTACTCTCCTGAACTGGGACTTGCTAGGTCTGCTGTCCATCTATCCTCTGACCAAGGTTAGCTATAGTCTCCTGGATAGAAGCCATGGCTGCGGCAAACTGGTCAACAGTAACTATCTGTGAGTCCATATCCCTCTGATCTGATCTCTGATCTGACTGGTCTGATACTCTGGTCAATCTACCTCCAACTCTAATCCACAAAGGTGAATCCAGATCGGTCAAGGTAAACCCTCCTACAAATATGGAAACACTGGATAAGGTGTGGTACGAATACGACTCTGTAGGAATCAAGTGCGTAGAAGTAAAGCCCAAATATACTCAATCTGATACCCATCTCTGATCACACCAAAAGGAGACTACGGAAGGGATAACCAATCCCAATTGTGACCAAGGCAGCTCTGAAGGTCCATAGATGCACCCACGTGTAGGAATGAAGTCTTAATTGGGTCTAAGTTAACTTACAAGGTTGAGGTGGCTCTATAGGATAAAATGGGTGGGTTAAAGGATCCCTAGCAGAAGCGATCATACCCTCCGGCGGTACGCAACCCTCTGCACGCCTCCAAGGAGACGGGGTGCTTCTATGTAAGGTGGTCATCACCTCCACACATGCACTTCCTCGCGTTCCCAGGGGGTTTCTTAATGGTGAAGGCTCTCCCATCTCTCAACACTCAAGGATAAACTAAAGTGCGCAATGAAGGATGTGGGTGCATTCGAAAAAAAAACCTAAGATCTAAAGTGAGATAGTGAACGAAGACAAGCAATCATACGAACATGCAAGAGAAAGGGTTGTCATGCAACAAGCAGTCATGCGAAGCAGATAAATATCAAACAATCAAAGTCCTATCTAGCATATGCGAGAGTGAATCATGCTAAAGTGAACAAACAATTAAGTGATCACATCAAACAGTCATGCGAAGCAAATAAATATCAAACAAACAAAGTCCTATCTAACATATGTGAAAGTGAATCATGCTAAAGTGAGCAAAACAATCAAGTGATCATCCAAGGCAATCAAACATGTTAAGATAACAAACCAAACAAGCAAGCAAATCAAATCACCTTGCCTAAAAAAAGAGGTACCCACTAATCGACCAATTAAACGCCACATTTTCCTCAACTAGTGATCAAGCTTGATCCTCAAAAGTCCCCAGTGGAGTCGCCAATTTGTGGACCCGTATTTTTCACGTGCGTCCCCACTCAATCGGCGAGACTCGCTTTTTATTTGTGAAAAATTAATTTTAGAAAAGTTGGAGTCGCCACCTATTTTATTTTTATTTTAAAGAGAAAATAAAACAAGAAAGAAAAACCCTAAAAAGTGACTCCATAGTTTTGGAAAAAACATGTCTTTGGGAAACCTGAGTCTAGGTCCGGGGATCAGGTTACTTATTGGGAAGGTACCTCTAGGAGGTAGCACCCCTCTAAGCCCTATAAAGGTCTCTACTAACTAAGTTAAGGGAAGCGTGACAATTAATCGGTTAATTATGGATACCTAAGTAAGCTAGGTGATTTTAGAAAATAGCATGCTAAATAAGGAGATCAATCACAATAAAGGAGAGTTAGCATACATACCTAAATCACTTCTTGAGCGCTATCACAAAAGGTCATCAAATGTTAGTTTGAAAATGTGATACAACATCTGTTTTATCTAAGCAAATCAAGCATGTATCTGAACACCTAAGAATCACATCATGTATGGATATAATCACCAATGGCATACGTACCCATATAATTCTCGAAAAATAGGTGAGGAGCGTACCTGGATAGCAAGCTAGTACTCCTCTATGGGAAACAAAATTAGCCAGATAACAGATTGAAAATAATCTCATATATACCACAAAGAGGAAGCACAATCAGTCGAATATCAAACAAACACTATCAAAGAGAATATTTGTGAATGTCGGGCCTCCCACCAAAGCCCTAATCAACAAGCATGAATAAACTTCATGATTCCAAATAATGGAAATCATAGAATCAACTCATGCGAAATTAATTAGGGCTTTGGTGGGAGGCTCGACATTCACGAATATTCTCTTTGATAGTGTTTGTTTGATATTCGACTGATTGTGCTTCCTTTTTGTGGTATATATGAGATTATTTTCAATATGTTATCTGGCTAATTTTGTTTCCCATAGAGGAGTACTAGCTTGCTATCCAGGTACGCTCCTCCTCACCTATTTTTCGAGAATTATATGGGTACGTATGCCATTGGTGATTATATCCATACATGATATGATTCTTAGGTGTTCAGATACATGCTTGATTTGCTTAGATAAAACAGATGTTGTATCACATTTTCAAACTAACATTTGATGACCTTTTGTGATAGCGCTCAAGAAGTGATTTAGGTACGTATGCTAACTCTCCTTTATTGTGATTGATCTCCTTATTTAGCATGTTATTTTCTAAAATCACCTAGCTTACTTAGGTATCCATAATTAACCGATTAATTGTCACTTTTCCCTTAACTTAGTCAGTAGAGACCTTTATAGGGCTTAGAGGGGTGCTACCTCCTAGAGGTACCTTCCCAATAAGTAACCTAATCCCCGGACCTAGACTCAGGTTTCCCAAAGACATGCTTTTTCCAAAACTATGGAGTCACTTTTTAGGGTTTTTCTTTCTTGTTTTTTTTCCCTTTAAAATAAAAATAAAATAGGTGGCGACTCCAACTTTTCTAAAATTAATTTTTCACAAATAAAAAGCGAGTCTCACCGATCGAGTGGGGACGCACGTGAAAAATGCGGGTCCACAGGACCATTTAATGTAAGTACAATGGGTGGACACAGATATTACCTCACCATTGTTAATGACTGCACACGTGCTACTTAGGTATATCTTCTTTGTGCTAAAGCTAACGTTCTCACTGTCTTTCCTGAATTTTTCAATTTGACTACTACTCAATATAACACTACAATTAAATCTGTCCATTCCGATAATGCCCCTGAATTAGCTTTCCATGATTTTTTTCGTACCAAGTGTGTTATTCCTTATCATTCTTGTGTTGCTACACCTGAACAAAACTCAATTTTAGAGCGTAAACATCAACACATACTTAATGTGGCACGAGCCTTATTGTTTCAATCTTGTGTTCCTCTTTGTTATTGGGGTGATTGTGTTTTGACAGCTATTTATTTAATCAATCGTACACCCTCTCCATTACTATCCAATAAAA
This sequence comes from Vitis riparia, assembly GCF_004353265.1. NCBI lineage: Eukaryota > Viridiplantae > Streptophyta > Magnoliopsida > Vitales > Vitaceae > Vitis > Vitis riparia. The sequence continues at coordinate 4,428,966 of NC_048444.1, forward strand.
CCCCATTTGAGCTGTTGAATAACAACAAACCCACCTACAACCATCTTCGCATTTTTGGGTGTCTATGTTATGCTTCCACGCTTTCTAACCAACGAACAAAGTTTGCCCCTTGTGCTCGAGCTTCTGTTTTTCTTGGCTATCCTTTTGGTTATAAGGGTTACAAGTTACTTGACTTAGAAAGCAATAAGATCTACATTTCTCGGAATGCCATTTTTCATGAATCACTCTTTTCGTTTGCTCATTCTGCTGTGAGGAGCGATGTTGTTGATTTGTTTAATGAGCGTGTCCTTCCTAAGCCAATTCAGTCCATCTCCGAGCCTTCTTGCAGTCAAACCCACATGTCTTCTTCCCATAGTCCAAAGTGCATTTCCTCACTAGCCCCAATTCAAACAGCCTTACATCCACGTCGTGTCACCACAAAACCAACTTACTTGTCTGATTATCATTGTTACCTCACTAAACACGTTTCTTCTAAGCCTTCTCTATATCCTATTTCCTCTTGCTTGAGTTACCACAAGCTTTACAGGCCAGACCGTGAATTTGTTCTTGCCATTAGTTCTCAAACTGAACCAACATCATTCTCTTAGGCCATTGAGTCTCAAGTGTGGCGCAATGCTATGAATATTGAATTATAGGCATTGGAAAGTAAAGACACTTGGTCCATTGCTCTCTTCCCATTGGCAAACAAGCAGTTGGTTGTAAATGGGTGTACAAAGTCAAGTTTCGAGCTGATGGCACTGTGGATAGGTACAAAGCATGCCTTGTGGCTAAGGGATTTACACAACAAGAAGGTATTGATTATCTTGATACCTTCTCTCTTGTTGCCAAGATAGTTACTGTTAAAATGTTGCTTTCTTTAGCTACAATTCATGGCTGGTCTCTCACTCAACTTGATGTCACTAATGCATTCCTTCATGGTGACCTTATGGAGGAAGTTTACATGAGTCTTCCCCTTAGATACACTTTCCATGAGGGGGAACATTTGCCTCCTAATGCTGTGTGCAGGCTGCATAAGTCTATCTATGGCTTGAAACAGGCCTCCCATCAATGGTTTCACAAGTTCTCTAATGCTCTCTTATCAGAAGGTTTTGTTCAATCAACCAGTGATCACACCTTGTTCACAAAACATCAAGATACTTCTTTCTTAGCTCTTTTGATCTACATTGATGGCATCATTATTGCTAGTAATGATCAACTTGCTGTGGATACTTTAAAGCATGCCCTCAACTGCAAGTTTAAGATGAAGGACTTGGGGCCACTCAGATATTTTCTAGGCTTGGAAGTGGCTTGATCTACTGTTGGTATCTCTATTTGTCAACACAAGTATGCGTTGGAATTGCTCTCAGACATTGGACATTTGGGTTGCAAACCTACCACCATTCCCATGGATCCTAATTTGAAACTATCTCAAGATGATGGTGACTTGATTGAAGATCCTACCAGCTATAGGCGACTCATTGGTAAGCTACTATATCTTACTATTACTCAAAAAGTACTAAGGGAAAAAAACCATTTTCCTTGAGTTATATTTGAAATAAAAAATATTTAAAAAAATTATTTCATTATTTTTACTATAGAAATAAATAAATAAAATCAAATACAATTACAATTAATTAGAAATTTATATATTTTTAAATTATTTACTTTTTGTATAAAATGGTTGATATAAGTGAAATGAGTTAAAAGTAATACATAAAAATAATTTATTTACTTTAAATTTGTATTGTAATTTCTTTTACTTTTTCTTTCTCTTTTATTGTTTCTTTTCCACTATTTTCTTTCTCTTACATTTTTATTCAAATATCTCAATAACTAAACATGGTCTAAAACATAATGGATGACAATTGAAAAGAAAATTTTTATATAAATCATCTAATTTGAAATGTGATTTTAACCATGAATTTATCTCCTTTTTTTATTTTAAAAGATTTTCCAAATATTTGTCCGTCCATTTATTTAATGCAAAAAAAAAAAAAAAAAAAAGAGAGTTTTACATGAGCCTGGTGAAACTTCAGACTTTACAGAACCTCTGAATCTTGTCCGACAAATCAGAATGGCAGCTCACCACCAGAAAAATACATACACAGTCCATCACATAAGTATGATATCATCAGGGTTAAGTATGATTTAGCAGTAATAGTTATTAGCTCTCTGGGTATCATACATAGTTGATAGCATATATTACAGTTTAGCCACAAAAATTTACGAAGCATATAAGATTGTATATTGATGCAAGGTAGTAATCCACTTCTCCCACTGTTCAGCAAAGTTATCAGATTGCCTAGCAGGGGGCTAAGGTTCTGCTACTTCACTAAATCAAACGGAAGAAAAACCTGTAGAAGAAGAAGAAAAAGAAGAAGAATACCACAGATGCAAGCAGATATACCAGTCTATCAAGGTTGGAAGCACATGAAGCAAATCACTGACACATAGAGACTGTTATTTTAGCTAGAAAGCTTGTTGATGGATATCTGTTCAAGTTCGATGTTGTCTTCTTTCCCATTTGCATTTCTTTTGCAGACGTGCAACATTCACTGTGATAACCACCATCACTCTATCTTTCATCTCATCCAGGAACCGGAAGTAGGATCGCCTCCAAGACCTATTTATTATCAAAGGGCCAAAAACTCCCCAAAATCCCACTACAAATCCAGGCCCCATGCTCATGTAGAACCACTTCATTTCAAACGCATCTTCATGTTCATCGTCATGATCTTCATTATCCACACCTGAAGAATCAGTAGTAGCCTCATCATCGCCTGGGCACTTCATTGCCAGAGGCTCCCCACAGAGTGCAAGGTTATTCCTGTATATGGACGGGTCATTGAAGGTTTGGAACTGGTTGCTTGTTGGAATTTTACCAGATAGTCTGTTGTAAGATAGGTTCAAGTGATTCAAGGAAGTCATAGAAACCATGCTTGGTGGAATCAGGCCAGAGAGCTGGTTTCTTGAGAGGTCCAGAGTTTCTAATTGACTTAAGCTCCCAACGTCCTCTGGTATATTTCCTGTCAAATGGTTTCTCGACAAGTTCAAGGTGCCAAGTCTGGAAAGATTTCTTAGTTCAGGCAACTTCCCCGATATATTATTGTCTGAAAGATCAATGCTATTCACGAGATACAGAGTATTCTGATATATGAGTTCTCTTCCTTTCATCACAACTGACAATTGCCCCTCGTATCGCTCATTGCTGATTTCAGTAGCCATGCCACTCAAATTTCCCAGACAAGAAGGAACGGATCCTGACAGATTATTATGCGCGAGGTCCAATATATGAAGATGGGAAAGACTGCACACTTGGGAGGGAATGTTTCCATCAAACAAGTTTGATCGCAGGCGTAGAATCAACAACGATTGCATCTCTCCTATCCATGACGGAAGGTTTCCTGATAATCTATTATCGCCAAGGTCAAAACTATCCATGTCCTTGCAATTCTGCAGTGAAGAAGGAATTTCCCCTGAAAGTTTGTTGCCACTCAGTATCAAGAACATAAGTGAATTCAGGGTGCCCATTGAGCTAGGGATCTCACCAGATAGGCTGTTATTTGCCATATCAACAATGTACAAATCTGGTTTATCATTCCAAATCAAAGGAATTTCACCAGATAAATGATTATTTGAGAGAACCAGACTTGTCAAACCCGTAATCTTACCTAGAGACAAGGGAATGGCACCATTTAGAGAGTTCCAAGAGACATCAAAATTTGTCAACCACGGCATGGTTTTGCCAACATCCCGAGGTATTGGTCCAGAAAATAAATTGTCTGTCAAATACAATGAACTCAGGTTAGAAGAAAAGTGTGGGAAAGGACCGTGAAAGCGGTTGGAGCTCAAATCCACAACAGCATTTTTGGGAAATTTCAATGAATTTGGGACCCTCCCACTCAATTGATTATTGGCAACATCCAGTAGCTCGAGCTGCAAGTCTAACTTCCAAAACCAATCAGGTATCGTGTCTGAAATCCTAGCATTGTTGAGCACTATTGTCTTCAGCTGGTTTTGGGTTCTCAGCCATGCAGGAAATTTGGGACCTAGTTGGCATGCTTGGAGTTCCAGGTAATTGAGTTTAAAAGGAGGAATCCATTTAACATTCACATTGAAGACCAAGGTGATATTTGGAGATGACTTCTTGATTGCCAACTCAGTTAAGCTTGTGAGATTGGAGAAATGAGACTCAGTCACAACACCAACCCATGGATTCTCTGAGAGATCCAATGCAACCAATGCTGAGAGTTGGCCAACACTCTCTGGGATTATTCCATTCATTTGATTTTCAGAGATGTAGAATCCTTGCAAGGACGACAAATTTCCAATGGAGTTTGGAATTGACCCCACAAATGAGTTGCTCCACAGATGAAGAGACTTCAAGTTCTTTAGGTGTCCCAAAGAATTAGGAAGAAACCCACCCAGTTTATAATTGTACCCCAAATCCAGAGACTCTAAGCTACTACTGTTTACACACTCGGACAACCCATCCATGAATTCAGTTATCTCTCCACTAATGCTGTTGAAAGATAGTTTGAGAGTTCGCAAGTTGCAAAGCTTTCCTAAGTCTCTTGGTAAGTGACCTCCAATAAATAAATTAGAAGAAAAATCAATGTATTTAAGGGAAATCAAGTAACCAAATCCTTCAGGAACACTGCCTTGAAGATTGTTGGAGTTGAGATCAAGGTATGCAAGACTACTAAAGTTGAACAACCAGTGAGGTATCGACGAGTTGAAGTCATTGTTCGAAAGATCAAGCACCAAAAGGGATGTGACATTAAAAAATGGAAGAGGGAGATCAGGAAGGGAAGAAAGCCCACATCTAGGTAAGCGTAGTTCCAAGAGTGAAGAAAGGGAGTTAACAGCTCGATGCCAATAAGCTGCAGCCTTGCTAAGATCTATATTTCCCAAATTAAGGTGTCTCAGAGAAGAAAGACCTGATAGCCAGTGCAGGTCATCCTCAACTGATTCAAGAGAATATGAGTTGAGATCAAGATAGAGCAGGCTAGAAAGGTTCCCTAGGTGGGGTGGGATGGTTCCACCGAAGGATGCACCTGAGAGATTGAGATATCTCAACCTCTTGAATGATCCAATGAACTTGGGGATTTGGAGTCCTTCAAAATTGTTCATGCTCAAGTCCAAGTACCTCAAATCTTTCAAATCAAGTAAAGAATGACTTATCTCGCCGCCAAATGCATGAGCTGCTCCATAGTCATCCTCAAAAGCACCGGTATCTTCATCGTTGGCGTCCGGACTTCTAGCATACTGATTGCGGAGTTTGAGCTTGATGACTCGAGGTACCCTCTGGCTGCACACCACACCACTCCATCTACAGCAATCCAGGCCAACCCAAGAAGAGAGCCTGCCGGAAGGATCAGTAAGATCTTGTTTGAAGTCAACAAGGGCTTTTCTCTCAATTTCAGTGCAGCTGACATTGAGAACGCCATTGCAGGAACCAAGTTTAACAGTTTCAAGATAGAGAAAAGTGGAGGAGAGGAAAATAAGCAGAAGGAAATGAATGGAGGCATTGATATTAGCCATGAAAGTAGAACTGCAGCCAGAAGTTGTATGTATGGAATGCACAAAATACTGATACAAATGCTTTTTATAAGCCAATTGAGATCATGTATGGAGGTTTAGGATAGCAATGACAAAGAAAGTGCTTCTTACAAGTTAGAAACTCCACTATCAAACTTATCTGGTGTTTTTTATTTATTTATTTATTCAAAGCTAAGCCTGCTTTTTCTTGAAGTCTTTTATCCCTTTTTTTTAGCAAATCACTGAAAGTTCTTCAGGAAATGGACTTCAATAGAAAAATGGTAAAAATCAATTGCCCAGTCACTACTGAGATTTTAATCCACTATTCCAACACAAAGCCCAAGTGGGCATATTATTATATAATGATGAAGTAGCGACAACTGACAAGTAGTACCTCTCATAATTCAGTATGGGCTGCTACCAAAATTCTCAGAAATCCCCTTTAGACTTGAGCGTTCTTTTTGCCATTTTTCTTTTGCAAGTGGGACGTAATTTTCAACTTTCCATATATGATATAACCAACTTCACGTGAAGAGCCTCCAATTTTGAAGAGAAGTTAAAGAGGTCCTGGACGCAGTTTCATGGAAGCATACCTATGATATTGTATTGGAAAAGGGTTAGGGAAAGCCAGCTACTCTTTGCAGTGGACAAAGGAGACTTAAGCCTTGTGCCAACTCGATCCTTCACAAGTTGCCATAGATTTTAAACTAATTTTTTTAAATATCCTTTTTCAAAGATCCTCACCAAGAAGAGAACTTGGAAACGGAAAATGAGAAAAAATATTCTGATTATTTGACATTTACTCATCACTTAGAATATTAATATTGACATATGCCTAAAAAAATGTGATAAAATTTTGTATTATCAACAAACCACCAATTAAATTAGATAATTACTTTTCAAAATAACATATAGATTTTAAGATTACACTTCATCAAGCAACCCCTCTCTTCTAACCGAGCTTGAAATGATGTCCACAAGAGCATCTCTTTTCAGCACCCAAATGAGGACTCGGACTCTGAAAACCAACTTGGACATAGGCTGACAGAAGCTACCCATCTTAGGCCTAAACCGTTGGCGATCCGAGGCTATGCGTAGAAATTCAGGTTCTTAATAAGTGTGGATGGAAGACTTGAGGTCAATGAATGGGTCTACCGGTGTTTGGTACGCTAGAAGCTTTACCCAACAAGTCTAGCTAATTTACTTTTAATACAAGACATGACCTCTTTTTGGGTCCACGTTCTAGTAGGCTTCTCTAGTTGGTTCATTTTGTCTTGTGGAAGAGGAGAAAATTTGATGACACAATCCCTACATGACTAAACTTGTCACGTGTATGCCTTAGGATGTGGAAGAGCGCACAAACTTTCCAGTCAGGACAGCCACAGGAATTTCAACTGTACGCTCTTGGAAATGGTTCCGGTCCATCTTATCCTCAATCCCCACAATGCCAAAAAGCCTATCACAATTCCCCTATTTGAAATGTCTGAATCATCTAGATCTCTGCATGAATAATTTCGAAGGAGTGGGAATTCCAAAATTCATTGAATCAGCTCAATCTCTCTGGAGTATGCTTTTGAGGTATGATCCCTCCAAATATTGCAAACCTTTCAAACTTGTGCTACCTTGATCTCAGCACCTCCTCCGTTGGATTTTGTGACTAAAATCAAATTAATTTTTTATTTTGATTCTATAAAAAGAAAAAAATTGTAAAATAAACTTATATAATATAAAATGAACTTAATTCAAATAAAAATTGTTTTTAATTAAAAATTAAATAATTTTAATAAAATATGGATATTAAAATCCTCATAAGAGTATAATTGCTTTATCTTATTAAAAATGAATAAAAATATTTTTTTTTGTTTTTAAAAATAGAACATTATTTTAAATTATATGGTCAAACGGACTTTTATTATTTATTTAAAAAAAAAACCCTCAATTATATATGTTTTTAAAATGTAAAAAAAAAAATTAAATTATATATGGTAATATCTCAATAAACAAATAGTTGATAAATTAATAACCTTGTTTAAATGATAAGATCTTTTAGTTTCAAATCATATACTAAATTAATAACCTCACTAAATGTATAAAGTAATAAATCTTTTTAGAAATCCTTAAAATGTTATGTTTGGTTCCTAGAAAATTTGAGGGAAAATGCAAGGGAAAAAAAAGTGAAAGAAAATAAAAAATAGATTAAAAGTCGATAAATTATTTTTTTTTTGTTACTTTAAGCTCATTTTATTTGTTTTAATTCATCAATATAAAGATTAAATAATTTAAAAATATATAAGTTTTTAATTAGTTTTAATTATATTTTATTTTCTTTTATATTTTTCATAAGACAACCAAACATGAAAAAATCATTTTCCTTTACATTTTTTTTCTTTCCTTAGTATTTTCCGGAACCAAACATAACCTAAATATCTAAGAAAATATAAATTAATAATCAATAAAGTACATTTAAAAATAACAAACAAATTTCATAATACAATGTTAAATAACTTTTTACAACTCCTATTTTTATCAATTCCACTATATCTCATAATTATATATTTGAAACTTATTTTATCTTTTAAGACGTTAAATTTTAACACTATGTCTCTTTTTTTTATGAGTTTTTTTTTAATTTCATATATTTAATAATCATCTCTTCTTTTTAAAAGTATTTTAGACTTTTGTATATTAACTTTTTATTATATCTATTATTTTTTTATTTATCAGTCATATATATACAAATACTATACAACTAAAATATAATACTTTATCTAAAGATAAATTAATAAATTATTTATTTATTGATAAATTAATAGTCCCACTAAGTTAATAATTTCTCTTGATTCTAAGCGTATTACTTTATAGAGGCTTTACTCTATGTGTATTGATATTTGTAGACCCTCGTTTTGTTCTATAAGTTTATAGGATATTTTGAGGGCTTATTTTCACCACTTTTGAGGAGCTTTTGGCAGCTGGTATGAGAGGGTGGCATGAGAAGAGTGATCTTAGAGGTAAGAAATCAGGGATTGACACGTTGCATGGGGATATTCTGGCAGTAGTGAGGCGCGTATTTTTTCTGGTAGAGGAGGTAGGTGCTGATTGGTGCAGGAGAACCTTTGGCAGGAGGTGGTGCTTTTTGGGGTGCTGCCTGGAGATATTTTGAGGGGATCCTTTGCTTGGGCAGAGTGGGAGGTTGGTTACAAAGAAAAAAGGCAAGAGATTCCGGAGACGGGTGAGAAGGAGGAGAGATTTTTTCAGAGAGACTTTGGAGGAGAAATCTTCTAGCTGAGAGTTGCAGGCAGCTTGAGGGAGAAGAAGGTAAAGGTATGACTGCCATTAATCTTTTGTTCTTCTTCGTTGGTAAATCGTCTCTTTCTCGATATTTCATTTTCTTTGAGATGATTCGAGAGCAGCACAACTCTGGTTTAATTTTCCTGTACATCATGTGGGAGTTCTGTTTTGCCTTCATTTTCCATGGGATGCCTTCTACTTCACTCACCCTCATCAAGGTCCGTTGATAAAATGATGGAACGTGGCTTGATTGAGTTCCTTTTCGTTTTTACTCTTGGTGCTCTGTTTTAGATCTTCCCCTGTTTCTGGTACTTGTCCTGGGTGAGTATCTGTTTTCTCACTTCTGCCCGAGGGAGCAAGGAATTTCCAAGAATGTATTTCAACAGTAATCATATACCTATCGCCATTGTCGTTGTGCCAAGGATGCTTCCTAATACCTGCATTCTGCCATTATGCCTTCTCTGCTCTCTCTCCCCTCTTATCAGAGCCACTCTCAACCTCAATCTCCATCACCCCCATCAGCACCCCAACCTTGAAGTTGTTGTTGACAAAGTTCGAAGGAGAGTCCATGTATTCCTATCGAGAAGACAAGTGCTCCATTACTCTTGATGCTTTAAAGTGGGTTGAATTGAGAAAGAAATAAAACAAACAAAGCTGTCCTCAAGCCGCCGGCGGCGAAACACCTCATGAACCATGCACCACCTCATCCATTTCCACCCTATCACCACTACATACCCGCGTCCTTCATACCCACTGACCATCTCTCTATACTCATATCAAACCCATCATTCCACACCCCTCCAAAGGATCCCATGGACTTTGACAAGCTTCCTTCCCTCGCTAGCTCACCTAAGGAAGGTGATATGATTGCATATCGTTTGATTGAGTTATCATCAACCTGGACCCCTGAGCTATCCACCTTCCGAGTTGGGAAAATATCATCATATGATCCTGAATCCAACAAACTTATACTGATATCTGTTCCAGAATACCCTATTGTTGCTGAGACAAGGATCGATGATGATGCATCTGCGCTAGAACCAGATCCAGATACATCCCTTTACAGGGAAGATGGATCTGTAGAGATAGATTTTTTCATCGCTCATTGACATTCGAATTATCAAATCTGACAACTCATATCTGGAAAAAGCAGTCACTGCTAGAGTTGAAGCTCCTGTGGACACTCAAGATGTTGTGTCTGGTGTGAAACCCAACAATAAAAACAGTGGAATGTCTACTTCTCCTCAAGGTGGGGAGCTCAATATCACTCAAGTTGCTGTAGCAGGAGTGGAACACAACATTAATAGAGAAATGACTGCCCCTCCCCCAGAAAATGGAAAAGTAAATGACTGGGATGAAATCGATAAGGTTTTGAGTGCAAAGAAGCCGCAGCAGTCCCAGGAAGATGGTTCTAGTAAGAAGGAGAGTTCAGGCAGGAGTCCATGGTCATATAAAGCATTGAGAGGCAGTGCACTGGGCCCACTAATTCCATTTAATGAAGCTCAACCAAGCAGTTTTAGCAAATTCCATGTTGACCAGATTGTAAGGGAAATATACCAAAAACATGAACAAACCTAGTTCAGGCTGAATGTTTCAGAAGTGGTAACAGATAAATTGAGTGGAAGAAATCCAATTTCTGAATTGTTTGCGCTGGAAAATTATTGTATATTCCCAGATGAACAACTCAAGAGGAGAAAACATGCGTCATAGGAGCAAAATCACCCGTTTTGCAGCAGTGTACGTGCCTCACCACCATGTAACTCGTTATTTGATATCTCCAATGAAGAACAAGGTCAGCGCTCCAAGTTTGGGTATTATGAATGTGGACGTAGACCACAACAGCAGGCTGCATGCTAAATAAGATGACTCAGGAGTCCATTGCCACCTATTCTGGACCCCTGCTGCATGGTTTGCATGGGCAGCCACGTGGCATTCTATTTCCATTTGTTTTTTTACAAATATTTCCTCAATCCCATCTTGTAAATAGTTTTATAAGCTTTAGTTTTTCCGATAATCTTAATTCTTCAAACCCTCAAATGTCCTTAGAGTTTTAGGTACCAAAACCCCATTTTTAATAAAATTTGCTGCCATTTTCTTTCCGGCAAGCCACTTTCAAAATTTTCTTTGTTTTTTTTTTTTTTTAAAAGTGTTTTAAAATAATCAAGGATTAAATTTCGTAATTCCAAATAATGGATTTATTGAAATTGATTCATGCAATATAAAATGAGCTTTGGTGGGTCCCAACATCAAATAAATTTTCTTTAAAATAAAAATGAATTTGAATGAAATGTCATGCGCATTGTTGGTGATTATTCCTCTTGTTTGGTGATATGAGTGACATATTTTGTATTCATTACTATGCACTAACACCATTTTATGATAGCACGTTGCCGTTTACTGATCAGGTACACATCATTTCTCACTCTGACCATCATCCATATATGCTTTGACTTTCAGTATGTGATCATGTCGGTATTCATTGATTTTCTTATTGACTGCCACGTCAGGTTCATTTTATTAGTAGAGACCGACTTTAGAGACTTAGAGGGATGCTACGGTTTTTACCGTACCTTCCCGATAAGTAACCTGACCTCCGAACCCAATCCGATTTTTCATATACCACCTTTTCCAAAATAAGGAGTCACATGCACTTAGGGTTATCTTTTTTATTTTGTTTACCCTTTAAAAATAAAACAAAAATAAGTAGCGACTCCAAATCATTTTCTTAATCAATAAAAATCATTTTTCAAATAAAATAAAAATCAAGCTCGCCATCGAGTGGGAAACGCATGAGTCGAAATGCGGGGTCCACAATATTATTATTAAGTTATTTCTTTTTATATTTTCATCCTCATTATTAATAAATTATCACATTTTCTTCCCTGTCTACCTTTGTATTAAAAAAAATGGTGCATTAATTCTCAAACTTAGCACTAACATAAATCTAAGCTAAAAATAATGATTGAACTCATATCACATTAGTAACATAGTCTAGGATTTTTATTAGTAAATATTTCAACACATGTGACATATGGTAGGTTCACCTCTTCCACCTCTTCTCCGTTGGAACACCACCACTCACTAAGTTCATCATCACTCGAACAATTTGGCAGCACGTTTATCCCCTCGTGGGCTTCACACTCTAGTAATACTTCAAGTCTCCAATTGTTGTTGCCCCCGACCACTTCTCTAATCTTTATCTTTACTACTAAAACCCCAACCTCATTTTCAATATTTGCATTTCCCTCATTTGGGTCGCCATATTTCCTCTCCAATTCCTCTCAAATTACCTTCTTTGCCTTTTATGTCTCAGCCACCCCAAACACTTGTTCCAACTTGTTATTCTCTTCTCTTATGGATTCCTATGCTTTTTTGCTCTATCTATGGTACATTAACGCAAGACAATCTCCAAGAATGGTGTAGTCAAAACAACTACACACTAATTCTTGTTATTATACATGTTTATCTCTACTATTTTTTTATGAATAATACTAGTGCATTTGTCTATTCTTCATTTTGTACATGGCTTTGTGAATTCATGTCCATGGATCAATTTGAAAATATCCATTTGATTTTTCCATGTACCATCCAAATGCAACATGTGTTTCAATGTCATTATACGCTTTATACAATTTTATTTTATTTTATTTTATTGAGTTATACTAGTTTTGATTTTGCGGGCATAGCTAGTTCAAGAAAAATGGGTAATGCATCCACAAAGAGTATCAATTTGAGAAATGGTCAAAGACCGCCAAGAGAAGGCGATATCAAGCAAATGGAGATTGAAAGTGATTTAAAAATGTTCCTACTAATGAAAATATAGGGTCCTGAATAAATAATTCTAATGACATGCAAAATATTTATGAAATTAATAACTCTTTCAACAAGATGATAAGTAAACATTCTGATAGACAAGCACATATTTCTCTTTGATTCTATAGCAAATTTTGGCTATAATTGTAAGAATTGTGTTAAATGGGAATATAGAGTAAAATAAGTCAATCGTTTAGAATAGCAAATGACGATATGAAATGGATGTTTTATCTCGACATATTTAATTTTATTTGAATTATTAAACCTGTGTCTTTCCCAAAACTAAAATAGGAGCAAAACTTCAGCAAATGTTCCTAAACCAAGGTCGACAGCTCCAGATGACTAAAGTCTAAAACTTTCTTCCTCTTAGAACATGACATTGTCACAGATTCTATTAAAGCACACGTGTTCAGGCTTTAGAGTGTCAAAGAGGCCACACAACAAAACAAAGAAGATAGAGACATTTTCATTAAGGACAATTTCAACAGCTAAAATTCCCTACTCCATTCAATTTTACTGTTGTGGCTACTAACAACCCCCACTGGGAGTCGGCTGTCGTAGTTTGTCATTTGACAAGATCATGTGTATAGAGAAGTTAACATTACCACTGAGTAACAAATTTAGGCTATAGCAGTCAGGATAATGTCAAATAGGAATGGAGTTCTCAAGTTCGGCAAAATGGTATCAGAAAGTTCTTCCTCTTGGAAAAAGGTATTGTGTGTCACACTTCCTCGTACAGTTTCTAATGTTCACATCGTAACCTATAAAAAAATGTTCACATTCTAGCATCTCAAAAAGGGCAAAGCATTTCCATATTGACTTCTAGCAGCCACCATGTGGTTGTCAAAAGTCCTAACCACATCAACCAACTAAATCTTCCCCTCAGACACCTAATTTGTTCTATAAGTAGACTAATTCAGCATTCTGTTGGATAGAAGAGAAACTCTCCCTCTTACACTTTGATCATAACATAATCATGTGCAATGTCATTACTCAATTTCTTTCACTCCTACTATCTGGGTTTTTGTCCCAAGGAACAATTAAACTCAGGTCATGTGATGCCAATCAAAACATGGATTGCCTAGAAGTTGAGAAGGAAGCACTTCTCAAGTTCAAACAAGGCCTCACAGATCCTTCAGGTCAGCTGTCATCTTGGGTCAGAGAAGATTGTTGTAAATGGAGAGGAGTTAGCTACTATAACAGGACTGGACGCGTCATCAAGCTCAAACTTGGCAACCCATTCCCAAACAATTTGTAGGGCGATGGAACAGCTAGCGAGTTGGGCGGTGAGATCAATCATTCTTTGCTCAACTTGAAATATCTGAATTATCTAGACCTCAACAAGAATAATTTTGAAGGAATGGAAATTCCAAAATTCATTGGATCACTTGGGAAGTTGAGATATCTCAATCTCTCTAGAGCATCCTTTGGTGGTATCATACCTCCAACTATTGCAAACCTCTCAAACTTGCGCTACCTTGATCTCAACACATACTCTATCAAACCAAACAAGAATGGCCTGGAATGACTGTCAGGCCTTTCTTCTTTGAAGTACCTTAACTTGGGAGGTATTGATCTCAGAAAGGCTGCAGCCTACTGGCTCCAGACCGTTAATACTTTACTGTCTCTTTTGGAGTTGCACATGCCCAACTGTCAATTTTCCAACCTTTCTCTTTCTCTTCCATTTCTCAATTTTACCTCTCTTTCCGTTCTTCATCTCTCAAACAATGGGTTTGACTCCACCATTCCTCACTGGTTATTTAATCTCAGTAGCCTTCAGTACCTTGATCTCAACTCCAACAACCTCCAAGGTGGACTTCCAGATGCATTCCAAAACTTAACTTCTCTCCAGCTACTTGATTTGTCCAAGAATTTGAACATTGAAGGCAAGTTACTAAGAACATTGGGAGATTTGTGCTATTTGCGGACATTGATTCTTTCTGTTAACAAACTTTCTGGTGAGATAACTGAGTTCCTCGATGGCTTATCTGCATGCTCTTACAACACCTTAGAGAATCTGGATTTGGGATTCAATAAACTGAATGGAAACCTGCCAGATTCATTGGGGCATCTTAAGAATTTAAGATATCTTCAATTATGGTCTAATTCATTTCACGGTTCAATTCCAGAATCAATTGGGAGCTTATCCTCTTTACAGGAATTGTACCTCTCGCAGAATCAAATGAGTGGGATCATCCCAGACAGCCTTGGACAACTCTCATCACTAGTCGTGCTAGAGCTCAATGAGAATTCATGGGAAGGTGTCATAACAGAAGCTCATTTTCCTACATCTCAAGCTTAGAGTAGTTGTCGATTACTAAAAGTTCTCCAAATGTTTCTTTGGTTTTCAACATCTCCTCTGACTGGGCTCCTCCTTTCAAACTCACATACATCAACCTTAGATCTTGAAAATTGGGTCCCAAATTTCCTACCTAGCTCAAAACTCAAAATGAGTTTACCACCGTAGTGCTTAATAATGCGAGAATTTTAGGCACTATACCGGATTGGTTATCGAAGTTAGATTTGCTGCTCCATGAACTTGACATTGCTTATAATCAATTAAGTGGCAGAGTTCCAAACTCATTAGTGTTCATCTACCTAGCCAATGTTGATTTGAGTTCAAACCTCTTTGATGGTCCTCTCCTACTCTGATCATCTAATGTAAGTACACTATATCTGAGGGATAATTTGTTTTCTGGACCGACTCCTCAGAACATTGGTGAAGCAATGCCTATTCAGACAGATTTAGATATCTCTTGGAACTCTCTGAATGGTAGCACTCCCTTGTCCATGGGTAATCTACAGGCTTTGATGACCTTGGTCATCTCCAATAATCATTTATCTGGAGAAATTCCTCAGTTCTGGAACAAGATGCCTTCCCTGTATATTGTAGATATGTCAAACAACAGCCTTTCAAGTACAATACCAAGATCACT
Organism: Vitis riparia; assembly: GCF_004353265.1. NCBI lineage: Eukaryota > Viridiplantae > Streptophyta > Magnoliopsida > Vitales > Vitaceae > Vitis > Vitis riparia. The sequence continues at coordinate 4,444,523 of NC_048444.1, forward strand.
GGGTTCCCTCACGACACTCAGATTCTTGGTGCTATCCAACAACAATCTCTCTGGTGAACTTCCTTCCTATCTACAAAACTACAGTGCCTTGGAAAGCCTTGATCTTGGTGATAACAAATTTTCTAGAAACATTCCATCTTGGATAGGAGAAAGCATGTCATCCCTGTTTATCTTAGCCTTGCAGTCCAACTTCTTCAGTAGTAATATTCCTTCAGAAATCTGTGCCCTTTCCGCACTTCACATACTGGACCTCTCACACAACCATGTGTCAGGATTCATTCCTCCCTGTTTTGGGAACTTGAGTGGCTTCAAATCTGAACTTTCCGATGATGATCTAGAACAGTTTGAGGGACGCTAGAAACTTGTTGCAAAAGGAAGAGCATCGGAATACTATGACACTCTCTACCTTGTGAATAGTTTGGATCTGTCCAATAATAGCTTATCAGGAGAGATTCCAATAGAACTAACACGCCTTCTGAAATTGGGAACCTTGAATTTGTCCAGCAATAATTTGGGGGGAAATATACCAGAAAAGATTGGAAACTTGCAATGGTTGGAGACTCTCGACCTATCAAGAAACAAACTTTCTAGTTCAATTCCAATGAGCATGGCTTCCATAACCTTTTTGGTTCACCTGAATCTGTCACACAATAACTTGTTAAGGAAATGTTGATCTAAGATTAAACACTTATGCAAAATATATATTTTTAGGCTGCTAGAATACCCATTTTATTGATGAAGAGTGCTAAATTTATACATGAGCTTGTAACTGAAATGACATTAGAATAGCAGAAAATCAAGTTACTAGATAATGAACAACTACTTCCTATAAAATAGAAACCAAATCTTAACCAAATAAAAACAAGAAAATATTTGGATGTTGCAGATTTTGTGCAAGACTCCATCTGCAATATTTAACTTCAAAATTCAAATTCCAATGGATACTAAGGCAAAATTCAACATTTGACACTCCTCCTTGACTTAATAGATGCAAACTCCAAGTCTTCCATGTAGAAACTCAAACCTTGCTTTAGGAAGAGGTTTAGTGAATATATCAGCATTTTAACTCTCCGTGTCGCAATAGACTAGTTGTGCATCTCCTTCCTTCTACACCTAGCTATCTCAGAAAGTGTAATTTAATCTTGAAGTGTTTTGTTTTGCCATGAAAAATTGGGTCATTAGCAATAGATATAGCAGTTTGGTTGTCAAGAAACACTTGAGTACTCATTCTTGCTTCATGTCTAGATTTGTTTGCAACTTCCTAAGCCATAAAACTTGATTTATAGCAGCAATAGCAGCAACATACTCCGCCTCAGCTGTGGATTGAGCCACAACTTCTTGTTTTTTTGAACTCCAAGAAAATATACCAGAACCAAAACTAAAACAGTAGCCTGAAGTACTTTGCATATCATCAACACATCCAGTCCAATCGCTATCGGAATATCCATGAAGAATGAAAATTTTAACTTGACTGAACTTAATACCATAATCAATTGTACCTTTAACATATCTCAGCACACGTTTTGCTGCTTGAAAATGATTTTTACTTGCACAATGCATGTACCTCGAAAGTAGACTTATGATGTACATTATATCTGGTCTTGTTGAAGTCAAGTACATTAGGCATCTGATCATGCTTCTAAAAAGTCCTTCATCAACCTTTTCAGCACCATCTTCCTTACAAAACTTCTCTTTTTGGTTCATAGGAGTTGATGTAGGCTTGCATTCTTCCATTCTGAATTTCTTCAATATTTCTTTTGCATATTTTTTCTAACAGATGAAAATATCATGTTGTTGCTGATGTACTTCTATTCCCAAGAAATAAGTCATCTCTCCAAGGTCTGTCATTTCAAAGACTTGCTTCATTTCAACCTTGAACTCATTGACCAGCCCCACATTATTTCCTGTTACAAGCAAGTCATCAACATACAAATAAACAATTAGATTATCTTCTTTAATCTTCTTGATGTAGAGAGTAAATTCACTCCAACTCTTCTGACAGCCTAAGGTTAGCAGATAAGCATCAATTCTGCTATACCAAGCTCTTAGGGCTTGTTTCAAGCCATACAAGGCCTTTTCTAGAAGGTAGACTTTATCTTCTTTTCCCTTGACATAAAATCCTTCTGGTTGTTCAACAAAATCTCCTCCTCTAGATAGCCATTTAGAAAGGCTGACTTCACATCCAGCTGATAAATCCTCCATCCTTTCTATGTTGCAATTGCCAACAACATTCTAATTGTGTCCAAACGAGTTATCGGTGCAAAAGTCTCAGAAAAATCCACACCAAACATTTGTTCATAACCTTTAACAACCAACCTTGCCTTATACTTGTTTATAGAACCATCAAGATTAAGTTTGGTTCTATAAACCCCTTTAACTCCGATAGGTTTTTTGTGTGAAGGTCTGTCTACCAACTCCCACGTGTTGTTTTTCTCAATCATATTCAGCTCATTCTGCATTGCAGCCTGCCATTTTTCATCTTCAATTGCTTCTTCAAACCCTGCCAATTCAAGGACAACAACATTACAATAAATATCAGAGAGTTTTCAAGTACCTCTAATTGGAAGCTCATCAACCTTTTCATCATTATACTACTGCATCTTTTCATCCCAACTCCATTTCTTTGTTTCCAAAAACTTGACATCTCTACTCACCACTATTTTATTAGTTTTTGCTAAGTAAATTCTATAAGCCTTTGAAGTGTCACTATATCTGATGAAAATTCCCATCTCTGATTGTTTATCCAGCTTATCCCTTTTCACCTTAGGAACGAAAGAGAAACATAAGCAACCAAATGTTTTCAAATTCATTACTTTAGGTTGATAACTGAACCAAGCTTCGAAAGGGGTTTTATTCTTTAATGCTTTTGTTGGCAATCTGTTAAGCAAATATACTATTGTACTTGCAGTTTCAGGCCAAAAAATTTTAGGCAAATCTTTTTCATGCAGAAGGCATCTTGTCATCTTCAAAATCGTTCTATTTTTCCTCTCCACGACTCCATTTTGTTATGGATCATATGGTGCAGTGAGCTGGTGAACAATGCCTGCATCTTCACAGAATTTGTTAAATTTATTTGATGTGTACTTCGCACCATTATCTGACCTTATAACCTTGATTTTGCATTTGCTTTGGTTTTCAACCATAGCCTTATATCTCTAAAATACATAAGCTACTTTAGACTTAGTGGTCAGAAAATAAATCCAACAAAATCTAGTTAAGTCATCAATAAGTGCAATGTAGTACTTACTCCCTTCAAGGATGGCGTCTTTTGAGGTCCACCAACATCAGTATGCACCAGTTGCAGTTTTTGGGTTGCTTTCCAGGATGTTTTCTTTGGAAAGGGAAGTTTAGTTTGCTTCCCATATTGACAAGTAGCACATATAGAAAGATTTTTTTGTAAGTCAGGAAGTTCTTCAGCTATTTGATTTTCCTTCATGTAGAGCACAACATCATGATGAAAGTGCCCAAGCCTTCTGTGCCAAAGCATTGTTGTGCTATCTTGTTGTAAAACAGCAACATGCTCATCTTCCAATAAATTCAAGTTAAAACTCGTGCCCTTTATTTTTATGTTAAACACCTTTTTGCCTTCTGCATCATTAATAATGCAATTCCTATCTTCAAAATAAACTTTAAATCCTTTCTTAATGAGCTGTCCAACACCGAGTAATTTTTTGTCAATGTCAGACACAAACAAAACATCATAAATGAGTTTCAAACCTGTTTGGTTTTCAATAGGAATCGTTCATTTGCCCTTCACTGGAATATACTCACCATTTCCAATTCTGACTTTGGAAATAGTTGTTCTATCAAGTTTTGCAAAAAGATCTTGATCATTTGTCATGTGGTTTGTACAACCACTATCCACAAGCCAGCTTTCAGAGGTGCTTTTATTAGCAACACACGTTGCTGCAAATAATTGCTTCTCTTGGCATTGGTCAACTGTTGCACTAGTTTCTTCCTGTTGTTGATTTTTGCAAATTCTCTCCACATGTCCTTGTTTACCACACTTGTTGTATTTCACATTTGGTCTCCACCAACATTTTTGTTGAGAATGATTTGTCTTCTTGCAATGAGGATAAGATGAAAAAACTCTATTTTTCTGGTTGTTGCTATTTGGCTTGTTGTTCTTCTTCTTGTGCTTCTTTTCATTTTTATGGCCTGCATTTTTCTGCATTCTTGCTTGAAATGCTCTTTCTACGGTATCTCTTTGTCTCATGAGTCTTCTTTGTTCCACAGCCTCCAAGGAATGTAATAAATCTATCAAGCTAATAGTTGACAAATCCTTTGAATTCTCCAAAGAGGAAATTGTAGCTTCATATTTTTTGGGAAGTGTAACCAATATCTTTTGAAGAATCTTCTCAATAGAAAATTCTTTTCCAAGCAGCATTTTTTTTTTTTCTGCTATTGAAAGAAGTTGTGCAGCATAGTCTTTAACAACATCAAATTCCTTCATTTTCTTCATTTCAAATTCTCGAATCAAGTTCATCACCCGCATGTTCTTGATTCTTTCATTTCCTTTGTATTCCTCCTTGAGATACTCCCAAATTTATGCAGCTGAATCAATTTTCATGATTTTGATGAGAATTGATGGTGAAACTATAGCAAACAGGCAAGCCTTCGCTTTAGCCTTTCTTGACTTTCTTTCTTTATGCAACTTCATTTGAGCCACAGTTGGATTGGTTCCCAGGGGAGGAACTTCATAATTTTCTTCCATTGCTTCCCAAACATCAAGTGCTTGTAGATGAATTGTCATTTTAACACCCTAAGTTTCATAATTGTCTCCATCAAGAATTGATGGTGCAGCTGTGAGACGTGACTCATCCATTACTAGATGATTTTAGAAGGTGTTTGGGTTCACTCGTGGTGCTTTGGGTTCACTCACCTTACAGGGTCTTTAGGTGTTTAGGCATTCTCAAGGTATTCAGGCTCACTCAACTCACTGACCCCTTAAGATAACTTCTGCTCTGATACCACAATGTTGATCTAGGATTAAACACTTATGCAAAATATATATTTTTGGGCTGTTGGAACACCCATTTTGTTGATGAAGAATGCTGAATTTATACATGAGCTTGTAACTGAAATGACATTAGAATAGCAGAAAATCAAGCTACTAGATAATGAACAACTACTTCTTATAAAATAGAAACGAAATCTTGACCAAATAAAAATAAGAAAATATTTGGATGTTACAGATTTTGTGCAAGACTCCAACTCCAATATTTAACTTCAAAATTCAAATTCCAACGGATACAAAGGCAAAATTCAAAATTCAACAAGAAAATCCCAACAGACAACCAGTTTCAAACCTTGATTGATCCGTACCAGGGCAACCTCGCACTTTGTGGATTTCCTCCAACGATAAAGTGCCATGACAACAATGGAACAATTCTAATTGGGAAAGGAGAAGACAATGATGATGAAGATGGAGATGACTCTGAATTGTCATGGTTCTTTGTTAGCATGGGACTGGGATTCATCATAGGATTCTGGGGAGTTTGTGGCACTTTGATAATCAAGACGTCATGGCAGTATGCTTATTTTCGTTTTGTCGAGAAAATGAAAGATAGGCTCCTTCTGGTTGTGGCTCTGAATGTTGCCCATCTAGCAAAAAAGGTGTAGGTGTTTGAAAAAAACTGTGATAGTTGAAGAAAATCTGGGAACATGCTTTAAGATGAAAAAATACTGTTGAAAATATCATTTCTCATCAATTGTAAACCTGCCATTTACACAAATAAATTTATGTTTGGGAATTATTTCTTATGATCTTGATTGCTTTTAAATATTGTGTTAGCAGCACGAATAATTAGCCAAGCCTATTTTACAATTAAAGCTTCAATACTGGCAGAGTCCTAGGCCTTGTTTACTTGTCAAAAGAGAAGGAATAGGAATAAATCTCCCAAGAATATATAACTCCGAAAATATTTATTTCAATTCCAAGTAGAAACTCAGTGTATGGGCCTCAAACATCCAGACCTAACCTCCACCCTGTCTCCATAACTATATTTGATGTTTGAACACCCTTGGTGGACATGAGTCGTGATCTCCAGAAGCGTCACCTTGTAGCAAAACCTGAATTCTATTCATAGTGACATATAATATAAGGATATGATGGCTGATAAAAAGGTCACATAACCCAAGGCACGTAGAAATATAAAAGGCTGAGAGAAACTTCAATCATTTGGAATGGTGATCAAGTTTAGCCAACATATTCCAAATTAATGCATAGAAACAAATGTAACCCGTTCAACGAACAATAAACAAGAAGATTCGTATTGATCAAAAGAAGATTCATATTGGTCAACAAAACCCCCTTCTTTTTTTTTCTCCACTTACTTGTACAAATTATTTTCCAATGCTTGTTTTTGCAAGTGCTTTGGTTGTACTCAAGAGGTCAACCTCCACCGTCCGATCATTCTTGACGAAGTCATTGACTTCTTCCACAACTGTGGCGTTTTAGATTTCACCTTTGATAGCTATAGACTGGTACACCTTTGATAGGAACGTCTTTATTCTATCTTATTTATCAATCATCATTAAATTATAATTCATTTTAGGATGTGAGGGACATCAAGTCCTTGAGAATGTACAATTCCCTTTTTGATGCAATTAATTGATGGAATTTCTGGGCTTGGAGCCTCCGATTTTATTTGCCTCTTGTTTGGGCACCCAAGTTCCGTGTTCCTTTTTGTGTTCCTGCATCACATAGGACACAACTGCGGCTCACTAACATAAGATGTCTGATTATATCTTATGTTCCTTGAGAGAAAGCCTACTTGTATGTTGCTGGTCTGCTGCTTTTGTTAAGGATTTTGATTCATTGCTTCGTAAGTTAAAAAAGTATGTCTCATATGGGCCAGAGTTGCTGATTTGTGTGCCAGAGTTGGTGTCATTAGATTATCATTAGCTGCCACCAGAAATGCAGGCAGGAACTCAAATGATTCAAGTTCTCTGGAAGTCTCATTCTTATGTCCAACTAGAAGATATATTAATTCCAAGTTAATTATTCATGTTTTCCAAGTTTGTTAAATGCATTGAGATTGACAAAGAGGCAAAACTATCTTTTGAGAAGACATTTGGCCGCTTACCAAAGTAAATAGATGGTACCATCAGTTGGCATCATGCAGACACTTCAATTGTTAGTGTTCAAAACCTCAAACATTTTCACTCATACATACACATGCACACACACACATACAAACAAAAACACAAATAACCCTCTGATTTTTCCTTTGGAGCTCATACTTATGGATATCTCGTACTTTTTTATTCTTTTCTTTTTATTCTTTTACATTACTAGTGATTAAAGTCAGATAAGTTGGCAATATTATTGAAAATTAAATTTTGACTTCTCTCTCTTGTAAATATTTCAGCCTACAATAAGAGTTTCATTCATTGAACTAGAACAGTGACCTCTTTCTTGGCTAGTGGGATCAGGTGTAGTTGTTGTTGACCCTCCTAGAAAGGGGCTGGATCCATCTCTGGTTGATGAACTATGGACTATATCATTAGCTGAGAAATGAGCTATATCAACTGAAAGGTATGGGTGCTTCTGTAATTTCCATGTGACTGAAATGTATGAAACAACAACTACAAAAATAATTTATTGTGTCATTTTTAAAATAATGACACCATATGACTTAAAATCCATAAAGGTGACACATCATATAAAAATTTTCAATCAAGATAGATGATATTGATTTTGAGTTTATAGTGTCAATTTTTGAAAAGTAACACCATATAAAATCAAAATTTTAAAATACTACAACTTAATGGACCCACTTTGAGAATAATAATAGTATATAAAAAAACTTATTATTTCCACATACCCACAATCCAAAAAAAAAATCTCATTTCATAACCCTAACCATAATTTTCTTCTACCTCTTCTCACACTCATAGTTAACACACAACTGCTCTTCTTTACTTCGTGGACTCCCAGGTAACCCAAAATATCTTAGATCTATGATTTTTATTTTTTATTTTTATTAATGTCAAAATTTTTATTAGCATAATTGATTTATATTCATTGAAAATCTCATTCCATAACCCTAACCATAATTTTATTCTACGTTTTCTCACACCCATAGTTAACACACAACTATTCTTCTCTACTTCGTGGACTTTCAGGTAACCCAAAATCTCTTAGATCTATCATTTTCAGTTTTTTTTTTTTTTTATTAATGTCAAAATCTTTATTAACACAATTGATTTATATTCATTGATTTGGTATATCTGTAATATGGATTGTGTAAATAATGCTTTTTTTTTTTTTTTATTGAGTTGAAGGAAAGTAAAAATTAGGTTTAACATTCCACCATATCTTTTGTTTCATTGTTAAACCCATAAACCCCAAAATGAATGAAAATAAGATAAATGAATGATTTTTTTTTTAATATATTTCTGATTACTACTCAAAAAGAGCATATTTTAGATAATAATTCTCATGAGTTTCACATCTTTTGAGTAGTAATTATGCCTAAAACACTCAATTAACATGTCTTTGCCCTTGCAAGAGTTACTAACAAGTTTTATGAAGTTTTGGAGTCATTTCAAGGTATGATTTTGATAAATTTGTATCAAAAGAGATGAATCAAATTGAAGAGAACAAATAAAGTTGATGATGATCCAAATGCACAATGAAAGAAGTAATGTAATTGGTTTAGACTGGGATTTGGAGTTGATTTGGAGGTGGTTGAAGTGGAATTAAGAGAAAGAAATGGAAGAAAAGACAAAAAGGAGTTGAAAAACTATGTTTTTCAATTTCGCATGATTCTCACAATTGTGCCAAATGGACCGGAAAGCTATTTTCGTTGTAAAGGAAAAACTAAAAACTGATTTCGCATGACCATGCGAAAATTTTGCACAGTCATGCGAAATGCTCCAGGAAGGCAAAATTGTTGTTGATGCGTTTTCCACTTCGCACAATAGTGAGAAATTGTTGGAGCTCATGCGAAATTGCATGTTTTCCAGATTTCTTGATGAAGAAGCCTTTGAAAGACCTCTTGGATGATGCCAAGTGTCCACTTGACCTTGGCCTGTAAATAGAAACTTGATTTACTCATTTTTTAGACTTTTGATACATTCTAATTATAGAATTTTCCAGATTTCCTCTCTTTGTAGAATTTTCTACTTTTATTCATTTTCTTTCATTTTTTTCTCATTTTCTTGCTAGCCAAACATGCCTTGTGAGACCAAATCTCCAAGCATGAGAGGCTAAATCTCATTTTTCTCTTATGAGGGAGGACCTAGAGGCAAGATCTATGGTGAATTAGAGAAATGAGCTTGAATTGCAAAGGTAATTTGATCCAATTCATTGATTAATTGAAATTTGGGGATTTTTCTCTTCAAATTGCTTGGATGATTACTACAATGCAAGCTAGGTAGATTCATCAAATTCTTAAAGCTAGATTTGATGAGATTGAATAGTTGCATTGTGTGAATCAATAGAAGATAATTTAAGATTAATTGAATATATGATTTGAATTGATATCTTAGATTAAATGACCTAATTTGAAGAGAAATTAGATCTAGACCTAAAGCTAAATCAAAAATTGGTTTAGATGAAAATTAGATCTCAACATCTATTCACCATGGAAATTGTTTTCTAGAAAATCCTAACTCTGAGAATTTCATCTCCTATTAATTTTCTTTTATTTTTCTTCTCAATTTTAGACCATTGTCAAATTGATTTTTCATCATGAATTTTCAAATCAATTTCACTTGACCACAATCATTTCTTATCCTCTCATTCAAGCCTTAATTACCGAGAATAATCTATCCTAGTGAACGACACCTAAAAACCACTACACTACGGTAGTTTGTACTAAAACCATTTTTTATTGGGTACAGGCTCCTCTAGAATAGTGAATTAGGTTATAAGTTTTGTTTTGATCCAACAAATGACGAAAAAATCCAAGCGATCAATTTCATACTCAGAATGAGGGATAAACATTTTACAATATGAAATTTTCTTTTGATTTACAAGAAATTTCCTTTTATGGGACTTTCTGTTTTTTTTCTAGGAATATTATAGTATATTGTGATGAGGATATGTATTGGTGATATTTGAAAAATAATTTTTTAGAAAGTTATTCTTAATATTGTCATCTCCCACAAAAGGAAAAATGAAATATATTTCATATCATGTTGGAGTTGGTTTGGAATGTTAGAATTAACAATGAAAATTTAATTTGATTTTTTATTTATTAATGTAAATGAATTGTTTTTTAAATTTTAAATAGGAATGAAAATTTTTATAATTATAAAAATGATCAAATCTTATATTTTGATTTTTTTTTTTTTATTCTTTTACATGGTATTATGGTTAATTTCTCATCTTGTTCTATTCATATTTTTTCTATTCTTAAAATATGTTTTTGTGTTTTTTGTTTTTAACTTCTTTTCTTATTGTTCTTATATGTGTTGACCAAAATTTATAATTTCCCTTTCAAGGTTAGAAAATTTCTATAAAATCCTTTCATTACATAAACTTTTCCAATTCCTTCCATAAAACTCTCTTTATTTATTTATTTATTTTTAAGAAGATGTTTTATAATTTTCTTTTGATTTTTAATGAAATTTCCTTTAATCAGACTGTTTTTTTATATTTCTAAGAAGATATTGGTTGATCATATTTGGAAAATAATTTTTGAGAAAATTATTCTCAATATTGTCATCTCCCACAAAAGGATTCTAAAAATATGTTTTATTTTTACCTTTTTTTCTTATTGTTTTTATATGAATTGACCAAACTTTGGAGTAATTTGAAATTGATGATGAAATTTTCCTTTTAAGGTTAGGAAATTTCTATAAAATCCTTTTATTACAAATTTTTTTCCAATTCCTTCCATAAAGCTCTTCCTTTTCTCCATTTTTCTTTATTTTTTGAAAAAGATGTTTGATAATTTATTGATCTAAAGAATATTAAAAGTAAAAATTTAAAATATTGAATATCTTTTCCTTTGATGTTTTTAATTTTTTATTATTTTTATTTGAAAATATTTTTCATATCCAAATTTTTTTATTAATTATTTTAATTAGAAAAAAGAAATATCAATTGGAGTTATGATTGAAAAATCAATAATTTTTATGAAAAGTTCTTTAATTCTTTCTCGTACTATTTTTTTCTCTTGATATTTTTTAATAATGAATTAGGTTTTTTGTCTTATATACACAATTTTCATGCTTGTTATAATATCAGGTCGTATTATATTAGTAGTCGAAAACATTTTTATATTTTGTTACTAAAATTTTATTTTATATAATTGAGATGAAATTTAATGGACATTGCTATTTCACAAAATGAACATTAAGAAAATATTGAAATTAAGAAAATCGTTCCAAGAAATAAAAACATATATATAAAAAGAATCAAATGTTAAAAATAATTTTTAAAAGCGTAATGAAATATAAAAAATAAATTTAAAAAGTGCAGATTTTAAGTGGAAGATTAGTATTTTCTAAAATTTTAGATTTATATTTTGATTTCGTAGTTTTAATTTATTTTTTATTTTCTTGAATTGTTTTTATTTAAGTTCAAATGTGACTACTTTGTTATGAGATTCATTAAAGAGATAATTATTGATTCTACAGTTATTGCATTAAGGTTTTACTCATTTAATGAATTGTACATAGTTTCATACTTCCAACTATTGTGGTGATATTAGTGTTATTCTCATTTGATTTCATTTTGATGATAAAAAAACATATTCTTAAGTAGAATTTGATGAAATTAGAGGAGAATTGACTATTTTTTGTTATGACTAATCATGAATCATGTTGATGTATCGTGATCATGTATGGTGAGTCCCTTAGTTGTATGATATTACTTATTCTTTACGAACTATTTTTTATATCAAAATGGGAAAAAGAAAAAAAGAAAACATTAGTACTTAGATTTGTTTATTTTTTATAACATTAATTAATTTTTATTTTCAATAAGAACTCTAAAACTCATTAAACTATGAAATGTAGAATACACTCTTGGGAGGACAATATGAAGAATAAAAAGAAAGGAGAAAGAGGTAACAAGATTTTTGGTTTTTAGATGTGACTCTTATGTCATACATTATAGAACATAAACGTTACTTTATTTGGTATTGAGAATTTTGGGTTTTTGGATCCAACTCTTGTGTCATTTTATGGTTAGCCGGTTTTATGCATATGAAATGCAAATATACATGAATGTTAGGATGCTTAACATTTTTAAATTATGTTTTAATGTGCATTCACTTTTCTTTTTTAGTTTTGGTGGGTTTGATGTACTACCGTTTTGTACATTTGAGATACAAATATTAGATGATGTAATGTATTACAAGTTAATCCATAAGCATTACGAAAATATAAGTTAAATGTGATATGATTATTATATTTATGGACAAAACATGCACAGGTTGATCTTATTTATTAACAGGCTAATCAACCAAAAACAACCATATCTTCCATAATCATTTACAATAATGTGACACAACAACTCAAAGGTGATTCATTTAACATGACACCATAAATCAAAGGTTATGCATTTAATACAACACCTTATATTTAAGCATCACTAAAAGTATATGGTGTTGCTTCTGAATGTGTCACTATTTATCTACTTTGGTGTCGCTTCCAAATACGTCACCAATTGGTACCCTCTATGGTGTCAATAGATAAAATGATGTTATGTTGTAGCGACACCCTATGTTTACAGTAACTCATTATAAATGTCTACTACATATTTTTCCTTGTAGAGCTAGCTTGGTTGTATTTGCATTGAATATTTATATTATCTCGTAGAATTAAGTTGATTTAAAATGGGTTAAATTCATTTTATTGCTTTTATTCTAAAAAAATATTTCAAGTTAATATTTTACAACCCATTTATTTAATAAAAAAAGAAAAGTTTCACATGAGGAAAAATTGAAACATGGGAAGGGCAAAATGCTTGATTATCCTTAGGCTAATGGGATAGATGATCAGGCGATCTGTCGACCAATGAAGTTGGGAATTGTCTCAAATTACTAATTGATATAGATTCTTTGTTATAAATTTTTTTTATATTCATATGTCATTGTAATATTAGTTTCCTTATATAATAACAAAAATTATTAAGTTTACAAATATTCTAGGTTATAAGAGGGAAAAGTTATGAGATGAAGATGGACTTATAAAGACAATATATATGTAGTGGATAAAGATATGGAGAAAAATGAGAGATACATGATAGAACGAAAGAACTCATGGTTAAGGGTATAAATATAAGGAGTGGAATGATTTTATCTCATTTATGAATGTAGGCATGTTTGGTCAAACTACATTAAAACATCATGTATCTTATATGAATTATTTTATCTTTGTGTTTTTGAATTAATATTGTTTATATTAAAGCATTCGTTGACACAATAATATTGTGTTGGGAAATGGTTAGTAGATTAATATTAATGCAATAGTTAGGTTGACAATTTTATTCCAAAAATCACTGATTTGGATCAACTTAATTTCCTTTAAGACTTATACACCTCAAGAGCCAATTAAAGGGTTAAATAAGCAAAATTTAGAAAGTACTAAGGCAAGAAAACTATTTTCCTTGAACTATATTTGATTTCAAAAAAGTATTAAGGAAAGATAAAAATATTAAGAAAAATTATTTTCTTATATTTCGATTTATTATGAAAAATACAAAATAAAAAACAAATATAATTAAAATTAATTAGACATTTATATATTTTTAAATTATTTACTTTTTATATAGAAAAGTTAATACAAGTGAAATGAGTCTAAAATGACATTTATTGACTTTAAATCTTTTTTTTATTTACCTTCACTTTCTCTTTTCCTTATATTTTTTTCTTTATTTTATTTCCCTTACATTTTTATTCACATTTTCCGGAACCAAACATAACCTAAAACATAGTAGATGGCAACCGAAGAGGAAAATGTTATATAAGTCATCTAATTTGAAATGGGATTTTAACCATGAGTTAATCTTATTATTTTTTATTTTAAAAGATTTTTCAAATATTTACCCATCCATCCATTTATTTAATGCAAAAACGAAAATAAAAAAGAGTTTTACATGAGATGTGCAGGGCTAAAATGGCAAGATGCTTCGTCGTCTATGGGTTGATGGGATAAATGATCAAGTGATCTGTTAGCCTTAACATGAATTGAGGTATTCCCTGATGAGCGCATGATGATATGTCGGAGGACATAAAGGATGATGTAGGTGCCAGCCGATATTAGACACTTTAAGAGTGTATATTCAGATGAGGTAAAACCATGTACAATATGTTTCAAACTTAATAGATTTTATTAGGGTTATGTTTTATATCTATAGGGCTTCAAGAAACCTTGGAGGTAGTTTAGAATAGAGTAACAGTGCTATAAATAGAGAGTTTACATAAAAACTCGTATTTCAAACCTTAGAAAAAAAAAAAACTGACAATCCCCCAACAGATGACAGGTGAAACTTCAGTCCGACAAATCAGATTTAGTAGCTCACCACCTGAAAAACAAATACAGAGTACTCCATCAAATTAAGTATGATATGATCAGGGTTAAGCATGAAGCAAATCACTGATACATGGAAACAGTTATTTTGGTTTGAAAGGTTGTGGATGGATACCTGTTCAAGTCCGATGTTGTCTTCTTTCCCATTTGCATTTCTTTTGCAGACGTGCGACATTCACTGTGATAACCACCATCACTCTATCTTTCATCTCATCCAGGAACCGGAAGTAGGCTCGCCTCCAAGACCTATTTATTATCAAAGAGCCAAAAACTGCCCAAAATCCCACCACAAATCCAGGCCCCATGCTGACGTAGAACCACCTCATTTCAAACTCATCTTCATGTTCATCATCATGATCTTCATTACCCACCCTGGAAGAATCAGTAGTAGCTTCATCATCGCCTGGGCACTTCATCGGCAGAGGATCCCCACAGAGTGCAAGGTTATTCCTGTATATGGATGGGTCATTGAAGGTTTGGAACTGGTTGCTTGTTGGAATTATACCAGATAGTCTGTTGTAAGATAGGTTCAAGTGATTCAAGAAAGTCAGAGAAATCATGCTTGGTGGAATCGGGCCAGAGAGCTGGTTTCTTGAGAGGTCCAGAGTTTCTAATTGACTTAAGCCCCCAATGTCCTCTGGTATATTTCCTGTAAAATGGTTTATGGACAAGTTCAAGGTGCCAAGTCTTGAAATATTTCTTATTTCAGGCAACTTTCCCGATAAATTATTGTCTGAAAGATCAATGCTCTTCACAAGATACAGAGTACTCTGATATATGAGTTCTCTTCCTTTCACCACAACTGACAATCGCCCCTCGTATCTCTCATCGCTGATTTCAGTAGCCATGCCACTCAAATTTCCCAAACAAGAAGGAACGGATCCTGACAGATTATTATGTGCAAGGTCCAATATATGAAGATGGGAAAGATTGCACACTTGGGAGGGAATGTTTCCATCAAAGAAGTTTGATCGCAGACGTAGAATCAACAACGATTGCATCTCTCCTATCCATGATGGAAGGTTTCCTGATAATCTATTGTCGCCAAGGTCAAAACTATCCATGTCCTTGCAATTCTGCAGTGAAGAAGGAATTTCCCCTGTAAGTTTGTTGCTACTCAGCATCAAGAACGTAAGTGAACTCAGGGTGCCCATTGAGCTAGGGATCTCACCAGATAGGCTGTTATTTCCCATATCAACCATTTTCAAATCTGGTTTATCATTCCAAATCAAAGGAATTTCACCAGATAAATGATTATTTGAGAGAATCAGACTTGTCAAACCCGTAATCTTACCTAGAGACAAGGGAATGGTACCATTTAGAGAGTTCCAAGAGACATCAAAATTTGTCAACCACGGCATGGTTTTGCCAACATCCCGAGGTATTGGTCCAGAAAATAAATTCTCACTCAAATACAATGAACTCAGATTAGAAGAAAAGTGTGGGAAAGGACCGTGAAAGCGGTTGGAGCTCAAATCCACAACAGCATTTTCTGTAAATTTCAATGAATTTGGGACCTTCCCGCTCAGTTGATTATTTGAAAAGTCCAGTACGTCGAGCTGCAAGTCTAACTTCCAAAACCAATCAGGTATGGAGTCTGAAATCCTAGCATTGATAAGCACTATTGTCTTCAGCTGGTTTTGGGTTCTCAGCCATGCAGGAAATTTGGGACCTAGATGGCATGCTTGGAGTTCCAGGTAATTGAGTTTAAAAGGAGGAATCCATTTAGAATTCACATTAAAGACCAAGGTGATGTTTGGAGATGACTTCTTGATTGACAACTCAATTAAGCTTGTGAGATTGGAGAAATGAGACTCTGTCACAACACAAACCCATGGATTCTCTGACAGATCCGCTGCAACCAATGCTGAGAGTTGGCCCACACTCTCTGGAATTATCCCATTCATTTGATTTTCAGAGATGTAGAATTCTTGCAAGGACGACAAATTTCCAATGGTGTTTGGAATTGACCCCACAAATGAGTTGCCCCACAGATGAAGAGACTTTAGGTTCTTCAGGTGTCCCAAAGAATTAGGAAGAAACCCATCCAGTTTATAATTGAACCCCAAATCCAGAGACTCTAAGCTACTACTGTTTACACACTCGGACAACCCATCTATCAATTCAGTTATCTCTCCACTAATACTGTTGAAAGATAGTTTGAGAGTTCGCAAGTTGCAAAGCTTTCCTAAGTTTCTTGGTAAGTGACCTCCAATCAATATATTAAAAGACAAATCAATGTATTCAAGGGAAATCAAGAAACCAAATCCTTCAGGAACACTGCCTTGAAGACTGTTGGAGTTGAGATCAAGGTATGCAAGACTACTAAAGTTGAACAACCAGTGAGGTATCGACGAGTTGAAGCCATTGTTGGAGAGATCGAGCACCGAAAGTGAGGTGACATTACCAAATGGAAGAGAGAGATCAGGAAGGGAAGACAGGCCACATCCAGGTAAGCGTAGTTCCAAGAGTGAAGAAAGGGAGTTAACAGCTCGATGCCAATAAGCTGCAGCCTTGCTAAAATCTATATTTCCCAAATTAAGGTGTCTCAGAGAAGAAAGACCTGATAACCAGTGCAGGTCATTCTCAACTGATTCAAGAGAATAAGAGTTGAGATCAAGATAGAGCAAGCTAGAAAGGTTCCCTAGGTGGGGTGGGATAGTTCCACCGAAGGATGCTCCTGAGAGATTGAGATATCTCAACCTCTTGAATGATCCAATGAACTTGGGGATTTTGAGTCCTCCAAAATTGTTCATGCTCAAGTCCAAGTACCTCAAATCTTTCAAATCAAGTAAAGAATGACTTATCTCGCCGCCAAATGCATGAGCTGCTCCATAGTCATCCGTACCTTCATTGTCGGGGTCCGGACTTCTAGCATACCGGTTGCGGAGTTTGAGCTTGATGACTCGACGTGGCCTTGAGCTGCACACCACACCACTCCATCTGCAGCAATCCATGCCAACCCAGGAAGAGAGCCTGTCGGAAGGATCAGTAAGACCTTGTTTGAAATTAACAAGGGCTTTTCTCTCAATTTCAGTGCAGCTGGCATTGAGAACGCCATTGCAGGAACCAAGTTTAACAGTTTCAAGATGGAGAAAAGTGGAGGAGAGGAAAATAAGCAGAAGGAAATGAATGGAGGCATTGATATCAGCCATGTACGATGATATTGCAGCCAGAAGTTCTATGTATGGACTCCACAAAATAATGATAAAATGCTTTTTGTAAGCCAGTTGAGATCATGTGTGGAGGTTTAGATATAAATACCATTCATCCCCTCGGCAAAAAATCCCTCTCTATCATTACTCATGATGAAATAAAATTCAATTAATTATTCAGAAAGTAAAATTCTTCATATGGATATAAATATTATTTGACATTTAGTCTTCACTTAAAATATTAATATTGACATATCTCAAAAAGCACGCTATGATAAATAAAAAAGGAAGAGAACATTTTCTAAGCATTAGCCATGCATTATGACTACATTTGGGTCTTCAAATTTTATGTCATGTATTAAGATATTATCTTCCAAGGAACCTTATAAAAGAATTTTTAATTTATAATACGACTTTCATTAGGCATTTATAATACTTTCGTTTCACAATTTTACAAAGAATTAATTAATATTTTTATGTAAATTTATTTTTAATAGTTTGTTATATAATAAAAATTGATTTTTGAATAAAGAATTTATTTATATCTAATTGAAGAATCACTTCAAATATTTTGATATATTTTAATTTTTCTATTGACATATGTTTGGAAGGAAATCGCTTCATGATTAACCTCTCCAAATCACTTATAACAGCTTCAATACTTAATATCAAATTTAAATATTTGTACTATCAATAAACCACTAATTAAATAAGAGAATTCTTTGTCAAAATAAAATGCACAACATATAGATTTGAAGATTACACTTCAACAAGCAACCTTCTCTTCTAAGTGAGCTTGAAATGTTGTCGAAACGAGCATCTCCTTCATGACTAGGGTAACGCTTTTCAACATCCAAATAAGTAGGGGTAACAAAGTTTAATACAATTCGTCAACATGACACAAATTCAACACGCTTTTTATATGTTTGAGTTGAGCATAAGTAGGTTTGAGTTAAATTTGTGTTGACCTAGATAACTCGTCTAATAAATAATTAATTTTTGGATCAACTTATATAACACAAACTGACCCGAATTGACCCTATTAATAATCCTATTATTAACTTAATTATACTTTTAAATAATTTAACTCATTTTAAATTTATTTTTTAAAAAATAAATCAATTGATTTATAAACATATTTAATTGAAACATTAATTATATAAAAATATAGAAGTTCCAACTCACTCTCATTATTAAAAAGGAAAATTTGATTATTAAATTGATTAAATGAGTTATATAACATGTTATATATTTAATAATTAGATAGTATTTAAATTTATATTTTTCACACCATTATTATTTACATTGAATTTGAATTGAGAATAAAATATCTAAATTTTCACATAACAAGAATTACCACCCCTACAAAAAAGGATCCAATGTGGAAACCAACTTGGATGTAGGGTCATAGGTGGTGCTGAAGGCCAGGTCAAGACTGACGGAAAGCTACCAATCTGAGACCTCAACTATTTTTGTTCTCAATTTTGACATGACCCAATAACAAGAATTACCACCCCTACAAAAAAGGACCCAATGTGGAAACCAACTTGGATGTAGGGTCATAGGTGGTGCTGAAGGCCAGGTCTAGACTGACGGAAAGCTACCAATCTAAGACCTCAACTATTTTTATTCTCAATTTTGACATGACCCAATAACAAGAATCACCAGCCCTACAAAAAAGGACCCAATGTGGAAACCAAATTGGATGTAGGGTCATAGGTGGTGCTGAAGGCCAGGTCGAGACTGACGGAAAGCTACCAATCTGAGACCTCAACTATTGGTCGTTCAACCTCTGCGTAGAAAAATCAGATTCTTAACGACTATGGGTCGAAGACTTGAGGTTCAGCGAATGGGGGGTCTACCCGTGTTTGGTACACTAGAAGCTTAACCCACAAAGTCTAATTTGCTTTTAATGTAAGGACATGACCTGTCGCTTGGTCCCATGTCCTAGTAGGCTTCTCTAATCGGTTCACATTGTATCTTGTAGAAGAGGAGAAAATTATATGACATAATCCCTACATAACTGAACTTTCCAGTCAGGACAGCCACAGGGATTTCAGTTCTATATATGCTCTAGGAAATGGTTCCGGACCATCTTAGCCTCAATGCTGATCACAATGCCAAAACGCCAACAACAATTCCTTATTTGAAATATCTGAATCATCTAGACCTCAGCATGAATAATTTTGGAGGAGTGGGAATTCCAAGATTCATTGGATCACTAAGGTAGTTGAGATGTCTCAATCTCTCTGAAGCATCCTTTGCTGGTACGATCCCTCCAAATACCGCAAGCCTTTCAAACTTGTGCAACCTTGATCAACGTACTCTTTTGGACCAAAGAGAATGGCCTGGAATGGCTGTCAAGCCTTTTTTTTCTTTGAAGTACCTTGACTTGGGAGGTATGGGTATTGACCTCAGCAAGGCTGCAGCCTACCGGCGGCTTCTCTCATATTTGAATAATTCAAGAGTGACGATGGAAATGAAATAAAATTTGATTATAGTGAAAATGAATTTTCACTTACTAGTAAGATTTCAATTCATTTATTTTTAAAAATATTTTTTATTCTGATTTTGTAAGAATAAAATTGTAAAAGGAATTTATATAATATAAACTAAACTTAATTCAAGTTTTATTAAAAATAAAAAAAATAATTACAAATAGATTAAAAAATAACTTTTAATAGAATATGAATAGTAATATTATAATAAAATCATAAATTATATTTTTATAAATATTATAAAATAATGGATATTAAAATCCCCATAAGAGCATAATTGATTTATTTTGTCAAAAATAAATAAAAATAATTTTATGTTTTAAAAATAGAACATTATTTTTAAATCACACAGTGAAACAAACTTTTAACATTTACTTTAAAAAAACTCTCAAATATGTCTTTTAAATGAAAATAAAGAATTATTTTAAACTATGTAGAACATCGTTTAAATTATAAAATCTTGGTCCTCAGTCAGGCTAATGTACTAAATTAATAACATCGTTAATTGCATAAAATAATAATTTTAAAAAAAAATTCATAAAGGTCCAAGTAAATATGAATTAATAATGGATGAAGTACATTAAAAAATAACAAATAAAAATTATAATACAATATTGAGAAACATTTTACAGCTTCTATTTTTCTCAATTCAACTCTTTTTTGGAATCATTGCATACTTGAAACTTTTTTTTATCTTTTTGGGCATTAAATTTTAATACTATGTCTATTTCTTTTAAGACACTTTTTATCTTCTATAATTAATAATTATCTCTTCTTTTTTTAAAGTATTTTAGACTTTTATATATTAACTTTTGATTATATCTATTGTTTTTGGATTTATAAGTACTATAAAGTAGAAACATAATATTGTGTCTAAAGATAAATTAATTAATTATTCATTTATTGATAAATTAATAATTCCGTTAAGATAATAGTTTCTCTTGATCCTAAGCATATTATTTTATAGAGGTTGTATTTGTATTCATATTATTGTCAATATATTTCCTTTCCAATTTTATTATCATTGTTGCCTAAAATTGAAACATAAACAAATAATCATTCTAACATTACATTTCCAGATGCATCCAAATACAAGAATTGAAATCACCAAACTCATTCTTACAAGAAGAAATAAGAATATAACAAAATATTTTGATGTTATACATAGCCCTGTGTGAATAAATAGAATTTACCTCCAAAGCCTACCTCTAGAAATCCTATTTTAAAAAAATGAATGTAGCTCAATCATTTATAAATTTTTGGGTAACCCAAAGAAAAACTTAAAACAAATATGTACAAAACAAAGCAATAATACTAAGGTTAAAAAAAAAAATTCTAAAATGAATAAGATAAAAGAGGGAAAATAAAATAAGTGGAGCAGAGTGGGATTAAGTAATTCTTAGATATGAAATTATGAAAACTTTCTAAGATACCATAATCTAAAATTAGTCTGAACTTGTGAAATTGTGCTAGGTTGGTCAAGGGCAAATAAAAATTCGATATTGAAAACCAATAAATACAACAATTCATTTGTCTTTCAATAGGTTTTTTTTTTTTTTTCCTTTTATTGTTATGACATAGAAGTGAACGTTATTTTGGATTGTAAAGAGAAAAGAAAATTTCCTTCGATAGATATTAGCAAAAATAGTGACCAATGGATCCCTTCTCTTGTACGTCTTCTCTTAGTTATATGTGTTGTTCATAAGGCACATTTAATTTTTAGCTTCTTGAGATAATGCATGATTAATATTAAAATAAAATTTTAATTAATAAATTAACGTTAATGATGTTATCTTTAAATTCTATTTAACCAATAGTTAAAAATATAAAAATCATTATCAAAATTTTGTTAAAGATTTTTTTTTACATTTTTTATATATTAATTAAATCTATGAGAAATATAAATTTACAAATAAAATTTAAAAGATCATACATATATCATCATTGTTTTTTTTTATCATTGAATACATCCAAATTAGATATATTCATATGTGTGTGTATATATATTGTTTCTTTCATTTTTTTAGTTTCTTTTTCAATATTTTTTGTCAAAATTTTCATAAAAAATTTTCGATATATATTGATATAACTATAACATCTAACTACTGATATTTCTGTAAAAACCAATATTTTAATCATTACATGTTACATCCTATTATTTTACTTTTTGAATTTTTTTATATTCCCCTTGATCCTTCAAAGTGGGTGGGAAAAGCTTCATTTATAGCATGTCTAGAGACAAATGTGCTTCCTAGAAGGTCAAGCAAATCTCTTCAACATCCTTAACATGAGTGTAAGGGCTTTGGTTCTCATGAGATCTAAAGATTGGGAGTAAGGGCACCAATTGAGTCTTGATAATCACCTAGTCCTATGATGTGACAAAACATGTGTTGGGAACCCTAGATTGCTTCATTCTCATACCTTGGATCTCATAGGGTGCATGCAAACTATTATAGGCTTCTCTAAATCTATCAAAATAAAAACATATAGCTATAAAAACCATATTAGAATAAAGATTTTGAGATGTAGTACTCATACCTAGATCTGGATGTTCCTATATTAATTTCTAATAGTGAAGATGCCTGAAGGCCTCATACACCCAAGATATTTTACCTAATGATTCGAACCACGTCTTCAAATTGATGAATGATAGTTTTTCATTCATACTTTCTTTCGTTCATGTACAGAGTATATATAGAGGGTAATCACCATTCTAAGAATGAGAAATGATGATACAAGGAAAGAATAATATAAGGAAATAACAACTAATATCCTAATATCTCAACTTTCCTAATATCTCAATATTCATAATATCTTAACTTTCCTAATATCTAAACACTAAATGATATAAGGAAATAATGATATAAGGAAAGCATTCCTAATATCTCAACACCACGATCTTGATACTTCAAAGTGTGGGCTTTGGAAGGAAGAAAGCTATGACTCTCTCTTTCTCTATCTCTAAAGGTGGAAAACGACTCTCACCAAAAAAGTGAAACCTTATTCTCTAAGAGGGTATTTATAAGGTTCTCCTACTGGGTTTAAGTGACTTAAGTCTACCAAGCCTTGGGTTACTTAATCTAGTCCAAACCTAATTGATTAATTAACCACACAAGGTCATCTAATTAACCAATTAGCCCAATTCAAAGACCTTGTTCATTATCTTTTGTGCAACCTTACATAATTATCAAAATGTCTATATGCACAAAAGTGAACTTAGAGACAATTCAACTCTCATAAATTGTGTCATCATGGTATATGAGTTCAAAGCAAAGACCATTGGGACCCATAAGAGTACCGACTCCCTTAGAATTCAATTCTAAAGTTGATTCAACATTCCACTAAAGAGAATCAATTGCACTCTAGTACCTTATGTAAATAACAACGAGATAAAATTTAAGATCTGTGACCTACTATTCATTGCATGCAGACTCCTCATGAACTAGTATTCGTAATCTAATAAAGTAGTGCTATCACCTATCAAGATTGTCTCTTCAACCTTGAGTTACAAATCCTACTTATTATGTGATCAAATGACATCTCTACCTTAAAAAGAGCATATATATATGTCAAATTCCACTTAAGGAGTTACTGCGGTGCCATAGATTTCATGATCACATGTCCTTTTGATTAAAACCCTAACCAGTCTTCTCTTTCTTCATTTTTCTTCTTCTTTTCTCCACTTTTTCTCTCTCCTTCCTATTTCCACCTGTGGTTTATGCTAGATAAGCATTTAGACATCTATTTTTCACCTATAAAAGTATACCCACCAAGGAAAAGTTTTGGTTTCACTAAGATTTTTGTCAAAAAAAATTGCAGAATTGTGTAATGTGAGTCTTCCAAATTCTTGATTTTGGTTTTTTTTCAAAAAGCTTAGTTTTTTTTTGGATCTTTGGTTGTGATCAGTAATCATACCGAATTGAAGTGTTTCTTTCCCTCTTTTAATTCTATCTTTTAAAGGGTTTGGAGCTTTGACATTGAAGTTGGATTTTTAACTCCTTATAGCCATAAACTCAATTATGTTGAATTGCAGGAGCTATTGGTTTGAATAAAATGGAATCTGGGTTTGAAATTTGGGGTTTTTGTTGTTTTCATCACATCCTTCCTTAAAGCCCATATTTGAATACTTACCATAGTTAGGTTTCAAGGCTGAAATTTCAAGAGATGCAGTCATTGATTGGAGGAGGAAAGAGAAAGAGTGAAGAGAAAATAAGAAGAATGAAGGAAGAGGAGGGCAGACTAGTTAGGGTTTTATAAATTGACCATTTTGCCCTCAATCATGTAGAGAGCACATGTCTTTCTATAAAATAAAAAATAACGTCGTCTCTCAAAAAATGTATATTGCATACAATTATAAAGGATGAATGGTATATTGCTCGATTTTGAAACTCAATGGGGCAATGTGCAAAACACATTATATGTTAGGGGGTAAAGTGTAATAAACCCAAAAAATTGACCATTTTGCCCTCGATCACATGGAGAACACGTCTTTCTGTTAAAAAAATTAACGTCGTCTCTCAAAAAATGTACATTGCATGCAATTATAAATGTTGGGGATTCATTGCTCAATTTTGAACTCAAGGGGTCAATGTGCAAATCACGTTATAGGTTGGGGGTAAAGTGTATTAAACACATTTAAAAATTTTTCTAATTTGACTTTAATTTGGATTACTACATTCAAAAAATTTAAATTTTATCCAAAAAAGTCTATATTAAAAATTCTAATAATATTACTATTTTTTTTTTAGAAAAAAATTATGGTAAATTCCTTTAATATATTTATATTCATTTGTTTCAAAAAAAAAAACATTAAATCATTTCTAAGATTTATATAAAATATTTTATTTGAGATTTAATTTATAAAATTTTATTAAAAATTTGTGATGACAATTATTTGTTATGGACATTAATTTATTTAAATAATTAAAATTATTAAAAATTATATTAATAATTTATCTACTCAAATTAATTTCAATTTAAAATTATATATTTATAAAATGTTAGAACTTTTTTTTTTTTTTTATGTTTTAGTAATTTCTAAATAAGTTTATATTTTTAATATTTTAAAATAAAAACTTTCAAAATTAAATAAAATTAAGAGGATAAACAAAAAAAAAATTAAAAGTGAAGTGTTTGTAATTTTTTAAAATAGAGTTAATGTCTAAATATGAAAAATACTTAAAAATAAAATATAAATTTAAATAAAAGATAAATTTAAAAATAATTAAAAAAATTCTGCCCACTCATTAGGTATTATTTGAACCAAATATCCCGAAATTTTAATAATTGGATTTAATCTTGGCCTTAGATAAAACATTTAACCATTTGGATCAGATTTAAAAAACACAAGTGTGATCTTGGCCATGGGATCAAGAATCTTTCATTTCAACCTTGATTGGAGGAAAGGAAGCATGTAGATATATTGTCGATTTTTTTGGGCAGAAAATCGTCATTTTTCGGCGAGATTTTGGCGATTTTTTGACACGGCAAGGCTGGCTTCATTTGCTTCAACGATTATTTCGGTCCAAGCTGATAAATTGGCGATTACAATTTTTTCCAAAATTTCTCTCTTTCGAAGTTTCCATGCCATTTCTCGCTTCAACCGTCACTATCTATAGACATTGGTAAGCAGCCAACTGTCTTCTCAAAAGATAGCTTTGCCTCTTTGTTGATCTCAATGCATTTAACAGACCTGAAAAACAAGACTAATTAACTTGGAATTAATATATCTTCTAAGAATGAGACTTCCAGAGAACTTGAACCATCCGCGTTCTTGCCTGCGTTTTCTAGTGGCAGCTAATGATAATCCAATTACGCCAGCTCCAGCATACAAATGGGCAACTGCTGCCCCATATGGGACATACTTTTGTGAAACATATAAGTAGGATTTCTCTCAATAAACATAAGATAGAGTCAGGCATCTTATGTTAGTGAGCTGCCGATGTGTCCTGTGTGATGCAGGAACACAAAAAGGAACACGGAACTTGGGTGTCCAAACAAGAGGCAAATAAAGCCAGAGTCTCCAGCCTCAACAATTCCAGCAATTAATTGTATCAAAAAGAGAATTGTACATTCTCAAGGATTTGAGGTCCCTCAGATGCTGAAATGAATTATGATTTAATGATGATTGATAAATAAGATAGAATAAAGACATTCCTAAGCAATCAATTAAGAATTCTAGATTAGAAATTTTGTCTACCTGTGTATTTGCTTGGCCAAAACTGGATGGAGCCAATGCAACATCAATTCCTCCAACATGCTCCGATCCCAAAAGTCTTATCTCCTAAAAGATGTCTCCACCTATTCCCAAAAATTATCTGCAACAATAGTAATAACATTATTAAGTTCCCAACCTTAAAATCATATAAATCTAGATATTAAAATTGCATAATGTTGTACGTAGATAATATGAAATACATGTGCTGGTCTGGTATAAAAAAGTAAACAGAAATTGATGAAGCTAAAGAAAGTGGATCTTACACCATTCAGGTATGAGTTGTGCTTAGGCATAGTACCCCTAAAAGAATTAGTAAATTTCATTTTCTCCTAAGAATTTTATCTCTTAATCAGTGATAATGTTAGCTTCTCTATACACTTTGTGACTTGTGATCTAGTCAAATGACAAACTACGACAGCCCGACTCCAGGTAGGGGTTGTTGGCAGCCACAATGGTAAAATTGAATGGAGTAGCCTTCCTGTCCTTGATGAGAATGTCTTGTCTTCTTTGTTTTGTAGTGTACCCTCTTTGACACGCTAAAGTATGAACATTTGCTTTAATAGGTCCAGATGTGGACATTAAAACTTTACTAGAATGTGCATGTGAAAATGTCATTAATTCTAAAAGGAAGAAAATTTTAGACTTTAGGCATCAGGAGCTGACGGAATTGGTTTAGGTACATTTGCTAAAGTCTTGCCCCTCTTTTGGTTTAGAAAAAAGACACTAGTTTAATAATTCAAATAAAATTAAATAAAACATCCTTTTCATTTGCTAAAGTCTTGCCCCTCTTTTGGTTTAGAAAAAAGACACTAGTTTAATAATTCAAATAAAATTAAATAAAACATCCTTTTCATATCTTCATTTGCTATTCTAACCGATTGACTTAGTTTACTCGATATTCCCATTTAACAAAATTATTACGCTTATAGCCAAAATGTGCTATTGAATCAGAGGGAAATGTGACAGTCTAGCAAAATGCTTATGTATCATCTTGTTGAAAGAATAATTAAGTTCATAAATATTTTGCATGCCACTAGGATTATTTATTTAGGACTCTTTATTTTCACTAGTATGAAACTCTTTGAATCACTTTCAATCTCCAACTACTTGATATCATGATCTTCTCTTGGCCATCAGAGGCCATCTCTCAAATTGATACTCTTTGTTACACATGCATACATTATCAACTTTTTGCTCTTTTCTTTTCAATAATGCATAGATTTCCTATTCTCTTATGGAATTTGTGAGTGGAATAAAAAACCGCGAGAGGCTAAGATCCTTTCTTATGAAGATGTAGCATGAAGGTGAAGGAATAGGACAAAAAGGAGCAGTGACTATACTAATGTTAGAGTAGTAATATGGATTTTGAAGTTTATTTTAAGAAAATGAGATCTTTGAGTAGTTTGGATTAAGTGTGTAAAATTATTGTCTAGTAGAGTAACGCACAGAGGGGGGTAAATGAGTAATTTTAAACAAATTATAATATAAGGATTGAAATTGACCATTTTGCACTTAGTCACGTGGAGAGCACATGCCTTTTTATTTTTATAAAATAATAAAAAAAATAACATCGTCTCTCAAAAATTATAATATGAGGATTGAAATTGACTATTTTGTGCTTGATCACATGGAGAACACATGCCTCTTTATAATAAAAAAAAATAACGTCGTCTCTCAAAAAATGCACATTACATATAATTATAAAATATGGACTACACATTCATCGATTTTGAAACTCAATGAGGCAATGTGTAAAACACATTATATGTTGGGGGTTAAATTATAATAAATCCAAAAAATTGATCATTTTGCCCTCGATCACGTGGAGAGCACATGTCCTTTTGTTAAAAAAATTAATGTCGTCTCTCAAAAAATGTATATTGCATGTAATTATAAAGGTTGGGGGATACATTACTCGATTTTGAACTTAAAGGGGCAATGTACAGAACACGTTATAGGTTAGGGGAGTAAAGTGTATTAAACCCTTTTTAAATTTTGATAAACATTAGAAATTGTTAATCAAGACTCTTATGAAATAGAATTCAATGCAATGATTAATTTATTATAAATATAGATTTGTTATTGCATTTGAAAAAAATTAGATTGTAATAAAATCTTATTTTAAAAAAATATTGTTAATATCTTCCAACAAAATTATTTCAAAAAGTATAAAAATAAAGCATTTTAATTTTTAAATATTGATATGCATATATCAAATTGTTAAATATAACAATCTGAACATGTGTATTATTTATTTTTCTATAATTTTTTTTTCAAAATTTTTCCTATATATTTCTTTTTTAGTTTTTGTTAATTTTATCTCACCTATATTTTGTATTAAAATATCCACCGATCTCAATATAATATGACTGATATTTTTATATATCCCAATATATTTATAAAATCAAGTTATTGATATATCTACAAAAACTGATATTTTCATCATTGATCTCAACATATTAATATAATAACACAAAAATAAAATAACATATAAAAATACATGAGGTTTTAATGTGATTCTACTTTAACGCTAGTATGTTAGTGTAAAACTAGAATGATAAAATAATCTACACACAAAGGAATGCCATATTTTTATGTAATTTAACTAATCATTCTTACATCAATGGATGATAGAAAATCATTGGAGTATATCATAAAGAATATTTTAGAGAATAGAGAAAACAAAAAACAAATACTATTGCGTTTTGAAACATCTTATGTTTTCCTATTTCTTTTATTTATACTTTGAATTGCAAGCCCTCAATCCACCAAGTGTCTCCTACTCTTTCCCATACCTCGATCTACCATATATAGTTGTTACAAACTCATCTCCATCTTATCACAATCTTTTTCCTCTTGACCTAAAATATTTATAAAAATAATTGTAGTTTTTCTTACTTTATAAAGAACTTTATTATTATATTGATATTTTTTATCCATAATGTTGGTTACAACATGGATAATATTATGTATCAATTGAAAATTTAAGGCACTCTTCAAAAAAGAGTTCTTTGGTATAAATAATTGTTTGAGATACTAATTGGACCATTTAATTTACTCATGGACAAGGGAATAGTATCATTTCAACAGTTTTATCAGAGAGATATAAGTATGCTGGGATGAGCATTATTTTTTAAGCCTTTAAAGTCAAAGACTTAAATTGCTGCAAGACCTAGTTTTTTCCATATCCTATGATTTAGTCCACAAGGGTACTTATAGTCTAGACAGGACATGGAATGTCATGATAAATTACTAGACTTTGTTTTCTCCTCCAAGAATGAAAAGAAACCTTTGTGGTACCTTCGTTCATATTGGAATTTTAGACCCTAAAACCAGTTGGTAAGTTACGTAAAAGTTGAACATAAGTTTGAACAATTAAAGATTAATTATCTTAAGCTGCGGTCCTTAGCATTCACCCCAAGTCAGTAGTGGACATTGACCCTCTTCCATTCAGCTATCTTAGTGGACAAAGAGGAGAAAGAGCGTGTAGGAAAAAAATTGAAAATTAAACCGATTTTACTTATAATGTTTTTATTCATTAATAGTTTTATTATTATAAATGTTTTTAAAGAGAATAGTCACGTGATGTTTAGATATAAATTAAAAAATTTCTTTTAACCGTGTTTTTGGCAATATATTGTATGACAGTCAGGATAATGTCAAATGGGAATAGAGTTCTCAAGTTAGTAGCTGGTGAGGATATCAGAAAGTTCTTCCTCCTTTCGGAACAAAGTATTGCATGTCACACTTCCTCGTACAGTTTCTAATGTTCACATCGTAACCTATAAAAAAATGTTCACATTCTAGCGTCTCAAAAAGGGCAAAGAATTTCCATATTGACTTCTAGCAACCACCATGTAGGTGTCAAATGTCCTAACCACATCAACCAACTAAATCTTCCCCCCAGGCACCTAATTTGTTCTATAAGTAGACTAATTCAGCATTCTGTTGGATAGAAGAGAAACTCTCCCTCTTACACATTGATCATAACATAATCATGTGCAATGTCATTACTCAATTTCTTTCCCTCCTTCTACTATCTGGGTTTTTGTCCCAAGGAACAATTCAACTCAGCTCATGTATTGCCAATCAGAACATGGATTGCCTAGAAGTAGAGAAGGAAGCCCTTCTCAAGTTCAAACAAGGCCTCACAGATCCTTCAGGTCGGCTGTCATCTTGGGTCGGAGAAGATTGTTGTAAATGGAGAGGAGTTAGCTGCTATAACAGGACTGGACGCGTCATCAAGCTCAAACTTGGCAACCCATTCCCAAACAGTTTGGAGGGCGATGGAACAGTTAGCGAGTTGGGCGGTGAGATCAATCCTTCTTTGCTCAATTTGAAATATCTGAATTATCTAGACCTCAGCATGAATAATTTTGAAGGAATGGAAATCCCAAAATTCATTGGATCACTTGGGAAGTTGAGATATCTCAATCTCTCTGGAGCATCCTTTGATGGTATAGTCCCTCCAAATATTGCAAACCTCTCAAACTTGCGCTACCTTGATCTCAACACATACTCTATCGAACCAAACAAGAATGGCCTAGAATGGCTGTCAGGCCTTTCTTCTTTGAAGTACCTTAACTTGGGAGGTATTGATCTCAGCAAGGCTGCAGCCTACTGGCTCCAGACCATTAATACTTTACCGTCTCTTTTGGAGTTGCACATGCCCAACTGTCAACTTTCCAACCTTCCTCTTTCTCTTCCATTTCTCAATTTTACCTCTCTTTCCGTTCTTGATCTCTCAAACAATGGGTTTGACTCCACCATTCCTAACTGGTTATTTAATCTCAGTAGCCTTGTGTACCTTGATCTCAACTCCAACAACCTCCAAGGTGGACTCCCAGATGCATTCCAAAACTTCACTTCTCTCCAGCTACTTGATTTGTCCAAGAATTCGAACATCGAAGGAGAGTTTCCGAGAACACTGGGAAATTTGTGCTATTTGCGGGTATTGATTCTTTCTGTTAACAAACTTTCTGGTGAGATAACTGAGTTCCTCGATGGCTTATCAGCATGCTCTTACAGTACCTTAGAGAATCTGGATTTGGGATTCAATAAACTGACTGGAAACCTACCAGATTCACTGGGGCATCTTAAGAATTTAATATATCTTCAATTACGGTCTAATTCATTTCGCGGTCCAATTCCAGAAACAATTGGGAGCTTATCCTCTTTACAGGAATTGTACCTCTCGCAGAATCAAATGGGTGGGATCATCCCAGACAGCCTTGGACAACTCTCATCACTGGTCGTGCAAGAGCTCAATGAGAACTCGTGGGAAGGTGTCATAACAGAAGCTCATTTTGCCAACCTCTCAAGCTTAAAGCAGTTGTCTATTACTAAAAGTTCTCCAAATGTTTCTTTGGTTTTCAACATCTCCTCTGACTGGGCTCCTCCTTTCAAACTCACATACATCAACCTTAGATCTTGCCAATTGGGTCCCAAATTTCCTACCTGGCTCAGAACTCAAAATGAGTTGACCACCGTAGTGCTGAATAATGCTGGAATTTCAGGTACTATACCAGATTGGTTATGGAAATTAGATTTGCAGCTCAGTGAACTAGACATTGCTTATAATCAATTAAGTGGCAGAGTTCCAAACTCATTAGTGTTCAGCTACCTAGCCAATGTTGATTTGAGTTCAAACCTCTTTGATGGTCCTCTCCCACTCTGGTCGTCTAATGTAAGTACACTGTATCTGAGGGATAATTTTTTTTCTGGACCGATTCCTCAGAACATTGCTGAAGCAATGCCCATTCTGACAGATTTAGATATCTCTTGGAACTCTCTGAATGGTAGCATTCCCTTGTCCATGGGTAATCTACAGGCTTTGATGACCTTGATCATCTCCAACAATCATTTATCTGGAGAAATTCCTCAGTTCTGGAATAAGATGCCTTCCCTGTATATTGTAGATATGTCAAACAACAGCCTTTCAGGTACAATACCAAGATCACTGGGTTCCCTCACAACACTCAGATTCTTGGTGCTATCCAACAACAATCTCTCTGGTGAACTTCCTTCCCATCTGCAAAACTGCAGTGCCTTGGAAAGCCTTGATCTTGGTGATAACAAATTTTCTGGAAACATTCCATCCTGGATAGGAGAAACCATGCCATCCCTGTTGATTTTAGCCTTGCGGTCCAACTTCTTCAGCGGTAATATTCCTTCAGAAATCTGTGCCCTTTCCGCACTACACATTCTGGACCTCTCACACAACAATGTGTCAGGATTTATTCCTCCCTGTTTCAGGAACTTGAGCGGCTTCAAATCTGAACTTTCGGATGATGATATAGCACGGTATGAGGGACGCTTGAACCTTTATTCAAAAGGAAGAGCAATTGAATACTATCACAGTCTCTACCTAGTGAATAGTCTAGACCTGTCCTGTAATAACTTATCAGGAGAGATTCCTATAGAACTAACAAGCCTTCTGAAACTGGGAACCTTGAATTTGTCCAGCAATAATTTGGGGGGAACTATACCAGAAAAGATTGGAAACTTGCAGTGGTTGGAGACTCTCGACCTATCAAGAAACAAACTTTCTGGTCCAATTCCAATGAGCATGGCTTCCATAACCTTTTTGGTTCACCTGAATCTGTCACACAATAACTTGTCAGGGAAAATCCCAACAGGCAACCAGCTTCAAACCTTGATTGATTCGTCTATTTACCAGGGAAACCTCGCACTTTGTGGATTTCCTCTTACAAACGAGTGTCATGACAACAATGGAACAAATCCAACTGGGAAAGGAGAAGACAAAGATGATGAAGATGGAGATGACTCTGAGTTGCCATGGTTCTTTGTTAGCATGGGACTGGGTTTCATCATAGGACACTGGGGAGTTTGTGGCACATTAGTGATCAAGAAGTCATGGAGATATGCTTATTTTCGCTTTGTCGACAAAATGAAAGATAGGCTCCTTCTGGCTGTGGCACTGAATGTAGCCCGTCTGACAAGAAAGGTGTAGGTGTTGGAAATAAACTGTCGCAGGTGAAGAAAATCTGGGAACATGCTTTAAGATGGAGAGATACTTCATGAAAACATCATTTCTCATAAATTGTAAACCTGCCATTTACACAAATAAATTTCTGTTTGGGAATTGTTTCTTATGATCTTGATTGCTTTTAAATATTGTGTTAGCAGCAGCAATAATCAGCCAAACCTATTTTACAGTTAAAGCTTCATTACTGGCAGAGTCCTAGGCCTTGTTTATTTGTAAACTGACATATGAGTGGGCATCAAGCTTGTCTCCTAAACTAAGGTGGCTTTGAACATATTTTCAGTTGTAGACTGTCCATGAAATTTTCTCTTGGGAACTTCTTGGATTAACTAAATGCCTTTATTATTTGATGATTTACTGATTTGTCATCCTAATTACATAGGCATATAGCAATTTCCAGAAGAAAGAATCTATTTCACTGTGTTTCAGGTAAAGGGGAATATGTACTAGAAATTTGAATTTTTGCCATACATGATACAGGTGCATAAAATTGCATTAAGCAATTTAAACTTTATCCCTTAACTTTTTGTTGTTCCAGTACAGGCATACTTGGTTCTTAATGGAAAATAACTACCTGATTGACTTGAGCAACTTAAAGTGAATACATGTTAGTTCTGATGTATGCCATGATATGCACATTACATTCATTCCTTTGTTTGCTTATTAACTATTATAAATGATGTTTGGCTATGATTGCAGCATCGAGCGAGGTTTTGGCTGTGTTCAAAAGGGGCCCAGGAGTAGGTCTCACGAAAAAGAAGTCAGGAAAGAGGAAGAAGAAACCCTTGTGAGGAATATTTTAGTTACTGATGTGGCGTTGGAGCTGAAAAACGATCAACGGGACTAGAGGTTAGGTTGTGGCAGAGCAAAAGGAATGAAGGATTCTTTCAATATTTTACTACAGAAGAAATACCAAGAATCAATTTCTGTTTTTCTAGTGTTGTGAAAAAGGAACTTGTTGTTTATTACTGACCGAATGACTTGTAAATAACAATAATTTGAATGAACAAAATTCTACAAAAATGTTGAAAAATAAATTAAGATAATGCTCCTTAAAAGCTGCTCAGTTTCCCTTATCCCTTTCCTTGGATTTCGCTAGATGAGGAAAGGCTGTCAACTTGTTGTAGGTTCTCAAATCCTGCCTGGTCAAGATCCCAACTACTGGAGACACCTGCAAGTGAAGGAAACAATCAGGTTAGTCATATTTATCTCAAAACTGTAGTTTCTCTCACAAGAAGGCCATTGTTATCATTGTATGCACAAAAATTTCTCTGTCACTTCCCACTCTGTTCTCCTTCTCTCTGGCAGGAACCACTTCTTCTTCAGCACTTTAACAAGGTGTGCTCTTAGCACAATTCCATGCAGTTCAGTTGCTCCTATGACCAGACCAACCGGTGGCTCCAGCCCTTCATCTACAACTGGAAACCATTGTGCGTGGTGTTTCTCAGGACATCTACAAGGCGGGCTACCTTTTCCACTTCACCAAGGGTAACAACTTGTGGCTTGGCATCTGCATGCTCCCCAACAGTTAAATTTCTCATCCATGGCTCAGGATTCGCATCCAAGAAAGGCAGGCCTTTGAGCTGCACTATTATCTCATAAATTTCTCATAAATTTTAATTTTTAAAATGAATGAATCTAAATATATTAAAAGAATTTAAGATAAATTTTTCTAAAAAATTTTATAAATATTATTAGAATTTTTAATATAGATTTTTTTTGGATAAAAATTTAAATTTTTTGCAAGTAGTAATGGACTTAAAGTCAAATAAGAAGAATTTTAAAATTTTGATCACTATTAGAAATTGACTTTTAATCTAATTATGAAATAGAATTCAATGCAATGATTAATTTATTACAAATATAGATTTTTTTTTTTACGTTGAAAAAATTAGATTGTAATAAATTCTTATTTTAGAAAAATATTATCAATATCTTCCAACAAAATTATTTCAAATATATAAATATAATGTATTTTAACTTTTAAATATTGATGTACATATATAGCAATTATATTGTTCAATAAAATAACTTAAACATATGTATTATTTCTTTTTCTACAATTTTTTTTGAAACTTTTTTTCTTCTTCTTCTTTTTAGTTTTTATTAAATTTGTCTCATCAATATTTTGTATTAATAAATCCACTAATATTTCCAATATATCTTAATATATTTGTAAAATAAAATTATTAATATATTCATAAAAACTAATATTTCCATCCATGATCCCAACACATTAGTATAATAACACAAAAATAAAACATTTTACATATAAAAGTATATAAGGTTTTAACATGATTATACTTTAATACTAATATATATTAGTGACAGAAGGATAAAATAATCAATACATAAAGGTATGTCATATTTTTACATAGTATAATCAATCATTCTTACATCAATGGATGAAAGAAAATCATTACAATATATCACAAAAAATATTTTAGAGAATAGAAAAAAAAAAACAAACAAACAGATATTATTAAACCTTGAAACTTCCCATGTTTTCCCGTTCCTTATATGTATACCTTGAACTGCAAGTCCTTGATTCACCGAGTGTCTCCAACTTTTTCCCATATCTCCATCTACTATGTATAGTTATTACAAACTCATCTTCATCTCATGATAATCTTTTCCCTTGTGACTTAAAATATTTATAGAGATAATTATAGTGATTTTTCTTACTTTATAAAGAAGTCTATTATTATAATGATATATTTTTTACATAATGTTCTTTACAGCATGGATTATATACCAATTAAATATTTAAGGCACTCTTTAGTAAAGATCTCCTTCTTATAAATAATTGTTTGAGATAATTATTGGAGCATTTAATTTACTCATGGACAAGGGAATAGTGTCATTTTGAGAGTTTTATAAGAGAGATTTAAGTCTGCTAGGATGAGCATTCTTTGCCTCCATGCGAGGAATTAGTCAAATATAGGGTACTCACTTTAGATGAGCAAAGTTCCACAATACCCTTAAAATGGGTCCAGTATCTAAGTGCTTATTTTAACTTGAGTACAAGGGCTATGGAAGTCAATATATAGGACTTACTTTTAAGCCTTTTAAGTGAAGACCTAAATTGCAGCAAGACCTAGTTTTTTTCCATATCCTCTAATTTAGTCCACAAGGGTACTTATAGTCTAGACAGGAAATGGAATGTCATCATAAATTATTAGACTTTGTTTTCTCCTCCTACAATGAAAAGAAACCTTTGTGGTACCTTTGTTCATATTGGAATTTTAGACCCTAAAACCAGTTGGTAAGTTAGGTAAAAGTTGACTACAAGTTTGAACAATTCAAGATTAATTATCTTAAGCTGTTGTCCTTAGCATTGACCCCCAAGTCAGTAGTGGACATTGACCCTCTTCCATTTAGCTATCTTAGAGGACAAGAGGAGAAAAAAGCATGTGGAAAATAAAAGGGGAAAAATACTAGAAAAAAAGGTTGTGTTAAGAGGTGCTTTTAACATGTTTCAAAATCATTTTCTAAGGAGCTCTACAAAGGTCTAGTCTTGGGATACTTGTGCAAAACTTCATTATTTTGCATAGTAGTTGGAGTATAGAATGCGTCATAATGTGCCTGGCAATCTCGTGGATTTCTATTTCTCATTATGAAGCAAGCTTCCACCCATTCAGTGTTGGACGAAATGATTCCTTTTGTTTGACCTGTGCAAATTGTTTGAAAATTTTAAGGGATGCAGACTGGAGTAGTACGATGATTCAGCCACCAAAAAGAAAAAAAAAAAAAAAGAGAAAGGCTAAATCATGGCTCAGGAGTGTGGGTGATCAGCTTGAACAATTGTGCCCATGATTCTATATTTGCACCCTTTTTTTTTTCTTCTAATTAAATTTTTCATCATAATCTGCTTCCCTGTCAAGAGCTGTGTTGAAAAGATGATAGGAAACAAAGCAATCCTGGGAATCCGACATCGCCTTCGTTGTTTATTAGCTCATTTATTTATTTTTGGCAAGTCTCCGATATGTGAGTAAATATACTTGTGACCAAAAGATAGACAAATAAAAGACCAAGCGTTTGAAAAAACTTGGAATCAAAACTTCATATTTCAGAAGGTTGTACATGAAGCTGAAGTGCTGAACTACACTCAGTTAAAGGCTTAGGTAAGGAATTTGGAAATAACTAAAGAAAGAAAATCATTTCCCTCCAACTATATTTGGTTCCAATAAGTATTAAAGAAAGAGCAAATTAAGAAATTTTATTTTATTATATTTTATTTTAATATATAAAACATAAAAAATTAAATATAATTAAAATTAGTAAGAAATTTATATATTTTTAATTATTTAATTTTTATATATAAGAGTTAATATAAGTGAAATAAGTTTGTAGCATATAAAAATAATTTATTAACTTTAAATATATATATATTCTTCCCTTCAACTTTTCTTCTCCTTTTTCTTTTCCTTACATTTTCCCTCAAAATTTTTAGAACCAAACCTAGCCTAAAACATCATGGATGACAAATAAAAGGAAAAGGTTATGTAATTCATCTAATTTAAAATGCAATGTTAACCATGAATTTATCTTTTTCAAGTTAATATTTTATAACCCATTTATTTAATTAAAAAAGAGTTTTACATGAGGAAATTTTGAAAGAGGTTGAAATATAAATCGATGCTTGGGCTGATGGGATAGATGATAAGGTGATCGGTAAGTCCTAGCATGAGGTTGAAATATAAATCGATGAGCATGTAATATTTGTTGGTTGTCTCAAATGTGTGTAGAGCAAAATGATTAGTGGTTTAGTGTATAAATATAAGGAGTTAAACAGTTCTCTCTCATCCGTGAATGTAACCATGATATATCCTTTTGTTCTTAAACTAGCATTGTTTGTATTAAAGTTTCTATTGCACAACGACATTGTGTTAGGAAATTGTTAATGTAGTAGCTAAGTTGATAATTTTATTCCAAAAATCACTTAACCTGAACAGCTTAATTTCCTTCAAGACTTATACACATTAAGAGCAACTTGAAGGTTGGGTAAGTACATTTCAAAAAGTATTAAGGGAAGAAAACTATATTCCTTGAGCTATATTTGAAAGAAAAAATATTTTTAAAAAATATTTTATTATAAAAATTAAAAAAAAAATTAAACATAATTACAATTAATTAGAAATTTATATATTTTTAAATTATTTACTTTTTGTATAAAAGGGTTGATATAAGTGAAATTAATTAAAAGTAATATATAAAAATAATTTATTTACTTTAAATTTGTACCGTAATTCCTTTACTTTTTCTTTCTCTTTTATTGTTTTTCCTTTATTTTCTTTCCCTTACATTTTTATTCAAATTTTTTAGTAATTAAACATAGTCTAAAACACGGTGGATGACAATTGAAAAGAAAAATTTTATATAAATCATCTAATTTGAAATGTGATTTTAACCATGAATTTATCTTTTATTTATTTATTTTAAAAGATTTTCCCAATATTTGTCCGTCCATTTATTTAATGCAAAAATAAAAATAAAAAGGAGTTTTACATGAGCCTGGTGAAACTTCAGATTTTACAGAACCTCTGAATCTTGTCCGACAAATCAGAATGGCAGCTCACCACCAGAAAAATACATACAGAGTCCATCACATACATAGTTGATAGCATACATTACAGTTTAGCCACAAAATTACGAAGCATGTAAGGTGTTTGTATCCCAAAATGCAACTGGAGGTTGACACCTTACATTTCATCTTTCATCTGGGGTTGAGATCGTATATTGATGCGAGGTAGTAATCCACTTCTCCCACTGGTCAGCAAAGTTATCAGATTGCCTAGCAGGGGGCTAAGGTTCTGCTACTTCACTAAATCAAAAGGAAGAAAAACCTGTAGAAGAAGAAGAATACCACAGATGCAAGCAGATATACCAGTCTATCAAGGTTGGAAGAAAAGCTCCTAATTAACCAATGTTTTATTGTGTTAGGAGGAAGTACATGAAGCAAACCACTGACACATAGAGACTGTTATTTTAGCTAGAAAGCTTGTTGATGGATATCTGTTCAAGTTCGATGATGTTTTCTTTCCTATTTGCATTTCTTTTGCAGCCATGCTACACTCTCTGTGATAACCACCATAACTCTATCTTTCATCTCATCCAGGAACCGGAAGTAGGCTCGCCTCCAAGACCTATTTATTATCAAAGGGCCAAAAACTCCCCAAAATCCCACTACAAATCCAGGCCCCATGCTCACGTAGAACCACTTCATTTCAAACGCATCTTCATGTTCATCGTCATGATCTTCATTATCCACACCTGAAGAATCAGTAGTAGCCTCATCATCGCCTGGGCACTTCATTGCCAGAGGCTCCCCACAGAGTGCAAGGTTATTCCTGTATATGGACGGGTCATTGAAGGTTTGGAACTGGTTGCTTGTTGGAATTTTACCAGATAGTCTGTTGTAAGATAGATT
This sequence comes from Vitis riparia, assembly GCF_004353265.1. Taxonomy (NCBI): domain Eukaryota; kingdom Viridiplantae; phylum Streptophyta; class Magnoliopsida; order Vitales; family Vitaceae; genus Vitis; species Vitis riparia. The sequence continues at coordinate 4,484,322 of NC_048444.1, forward strand.
CAAGTGATTCAAGGAAGTCATAGAAACCATGCTTGGTGGAATCAGGCCAGAGAGCTGGTTTCTTGAGAGGTCCAGAGTTTCTAATTGACTTAAGCTCCCAACGTCCTCTGGTATATTTCCTGTCAAATGGTTTATGGACAAGTTCAAGGTGCCAAGTCTTGAAAGATTTCTTAGTTCAGGCAACTTCCCCGATATATTATTGTCTGAAAGATCAATGCTATTCACGAGATACAGAGTATTCTGATATATGAGTTCTCTTCCTTTCATCACAACTGACAATTGGCCCTCGTATCGCTCACTGCTGATTTCAGTAGCCATGCCACTCAAATTTCCCAAACAAGAAGGAACGGATCCTGACAGATTATTATGTGCGAGGTCCAATATATGAAGATGGGAAAGACTGCACACTTGGGAGGGAATGTTTCCATCAAACAAGTTTGATCGCAGGCGTAGAATCAACAACGATTGCATCTCTCCTATCCATGATGGAAGGTTTCCTGATAATCTATTATCGCCAAGGTCAAAACTATCCATGTCCTTGCAATTCTGCAGTGAAGAAGGAATTTCCCCTGAAAGTTTGTTGCCACTCAGTATCAAGAACATAAGTGAATTCAGGGTGCCCATTGAGCTAGGGATCTCACCAGATAGGCTGTTATTTTCCATATCTACGATGTACAAATCTGGTTTATCATTCCAAATCAAAGGAATTTCACCAGATAAATGATTATTTGAGAGAACCAGACTTGCCAAACCCGTAATCTTACCTATAGACAAGGGAATGGTACCATTTAGAGAGTTCCAAGAGACATCAAAATTTGTCAACCACGGCATGGTTTTGCCAACATCCCGAGGTATTGGTCCAGAAAATAAATTGTCTCTCAAATACAATGAACTCAGGTTAGAAGAAAAGTGTGGGAAAGGACCGTGAAAGCGGTTGGAGCTCAAATCCACAACAGCATTTTCGGGAAATTTCAATGAATTTGGGACCCTCCCACTCAATTGATTATTAGCAACATCCAGTAGCTCGAGCTGCAAGTCTAACTTCCAAAACCAATCAGGTATCGTGTCTGAAATCCTAGCATTGTTGAGCACTATCGTCTTCAGCTGGTTTTGGGTTCTCAGCCATGCAGGAAATTTGGGACCTAGTTGGCACGTTCTGAGTTCCAGGTAATTGAGTTTAAAAGGAGGAATCCATTTAGAATTCACATTGAAGACCAAGGTGATATTTGGAGATGACTTCTTGATTGCCAACTCAGTTAAGCTTGTGAGATTGGAGAAATGAGACTCAGTCACAACACCAACCCATGGATTCTCTGAGAGATCCAGTGCAACCAATGCTGAGAGTTGGCCAACACTCTCTGGGATTATTCCATTCATTTGATTTTCAGAGATGTAGAATCCTTGCAAGGACGACAAATTTCCAATGGAGTTTGGAATTGACCCCACAAATGAGTTGCTCCACAGATGAAGAGACTTCAAGTTCTTTAGGTGTCCCAAAGAATTAGGAAGAAACCCACCCAGTTTATAATTGAACCCCAAATCCAGAGACTCTAAGCTACTACTGTTTACACACTCGGACAACCCATCCATGAATTCAGTTATCTCTCCACTAATGCTGTTGAAAGATAGTTTGAGAGTTCGCAAGTTGCAAAGCTTTCCTAAGTCTCTTGGTAAGTGACCTCCAATAAATAAATTAGAAGAAAAATCAATGTATTTAAGGGAAATCAAGTAACCAAATCCTTCAGGAACACTGCCTTGAAGATTGTTGGAGTTGAGATCAAGGTATGCAAGACTACTAAAGTTGAACAACCAGTGAGGTATCAACGAGTTGAAGTCATTGTTCGAAAGATCAAGCACCAAAAGGGATGTGACATTAAAAAATGGAAGAGGGAGATCAGGAAGGGAAGAAAGCCCACATCTAGGTAAGCGTAGCTCCAAGAGTGAAGAAAGGGAGTTAACAGCTCGATGCCAATAAGCTGCAGCCTTGCTAAGATCTATATTTCCCAAATTAAGGTGTCTCAGAGAAGAAAGACCTGATAGCCAGTGCAGGTCATCCTCAACTGATTCAAGAGAATATGAGTAGAGATCAAGATAGAGCAAGCTCGAAAGGTTCCCTAGGTGGGGTGGGATGGTTCCACCGAAGGATGCACCTGAGAGATTGAGATATCTCAACCTCTTGAATGATCCAATGAACTTGGGGATTTGGAGTCCTTCAAAATTGTTCATGCTCAAGTCCAAGTACCTCAAATCTTTCAAATCAAGTAAAGAATGACTTATCTCGCCGCCAAATGCATGAGCTGCTCCATAGTCATCCTCAAAAGCACCGGTATCTTCATCGTTGGCGTCCGGACTTCTAGCATACTGATTGCGGAGTTTGAGCTTGATGACTCGAGGTACCCTCTGGCTGCACACCACACCACTCCATCTACAGCAATCCAGGCCAACCCAAGAAGAGAGCCTGCCGGAAGGATCAGTAAGACCTTGTTTGAAGTCAACAAGGGCTTTTCTCTCAATTTCAGTGCAGCTGACATTGAGAACGCCATTGCAGGAACCAAGTTTAACAGTTTCAAGATAGAGAAAAGTGGAGGAGAGGAAAATAAGCAGAAGGAAATGAATGGAGGCATTGATATTAGCCATGAAAGTAGAACTGCAGCCAGAAGTTGTATGTATGGAATGCACAAAATACTGATACAAATGCTTTTTATAAGTCAATTGAGATCCATGTGTGGAGGTTTAGGATAGCAATGACAAAGAAAGTGCTTCTTACAAGTTGGAAACTCCACTATCAAAATCATAACTTATCTTGTGTTTTTTTATTTATTTATTTATTCAAAGCTAAGCCTACTTTTTCTTGAAGTCTTTTTCCTTTTTTCTTTTAGCAAATCACTGAAAGTTCTTCGGGAAATGGACTTGGGTAAAAATCAATTGCTCAGTCACTACTGAGATTTTAATATAGTATTCCAACATAAAGCCCAAGTGGGCATATTACTATGGACAATTATGTTTTCAACCCATATAGAGTTCATAATTAAGATAAGGTCTTCCAACCATCTATAATTGATGATAAGGATATGAGACAATAATCGACAAAAATACTCATTTGACTCATTTTTGTCTATATTCTACTACTTGCCACTATTCTTTTTTATTAACCATTTTTGGATTTTTCATTATTTTTTTAAACTCTTTTTTTATAAATAATTGAAAATTTAACATTATTTTTTATTTTTAAATTATAAATAAATAAAAATTATATTAATGATTCAAAGGCTATTTTGGAAAATACTTTCTAAAAAAAATATTAATTTAAATAAATAAAAATTATCTTTTACATTTTAGAAGTAAATAATTTAATAATTAAAATACCCTTTAAAATAAATATATTCACTATTTTAATTTTTTTTTTATACTAAAAAGTATTTTAAAGTTTTTTTGTTACAATTATAAAATAAAAAGTTTAATTTTTTTTTTTTAATATTTTTCCTTCCTTATTTTAATAACTTTTTGAACATGACTTTTAGTAATAAGTTATATGAAATATTACAAATTTGTTTATTAAGGATTTTTTTTAATAACTTGAATTAATTGAAAATCTATTAAAATAAGAAAAATAAAAATAAATAAAAGGGATGGATGGAGAATTTTTATTTTAAGTACTCAATTAAAATGTTTTCATATGACTTAATTTTAAAAGTGGATTATATCAATACACAGTAGAGATTGCATTTTTCTTACATAAAAGGGTTGAAATGTATATTTACTTATTTTAGATGAAAACAAGTAACTAAAAATTATATATATTATATTTGAGTTTGGTTTTAAAATATTTTCTAGTTTTTATTTTATATTTTTTTATAAAAAAATAATTTTTATTTTCTATATTGTCTCTTTTTGAAAATACATTTAATTAAAAAATGAAAACTATTTTTAAAAATGAAAATTGAAAACCTTGTTTAGTACTATTTTTTTGTATGAAAAAAAAATTATTTATTCATTTATTGCGCCACTGTATAATTGTATAAATGTACTAAGGCGTACAAGACTACCATTTGTGAAATATTATAATAAATTATGAGTCATTCCTTTATTTTTCTTATCACTCACGAATTGTGCATATATGTCGTGCACTTTATTTAATTCCCATATGGAAATTCCAATACTCTCTCCAATAATTATATTTGGGGAAAAAATTTTGACATTAAGTCATCCACCATCTTCTCAACTGAACCATTGGAAATATGGTTAATCACTCCTACGTGGACATGGACACATAACTTAGGAAGGATATAAAATTTGTGTCATTGTATAAGGGTATTACACTAACTATACAAGGGAAATGTACTAATTGTACAAAAGTGTACAAGATTACCCTTTGTGAATTATTTTGATCAATTCTAAACCACTTTTTTATTTTCCTTGTCACCCAAGGATTGTACGCCTATATCGTGCATTTTATTTAACTCTCACATGAAAATTCTAATATTTTCCCCAATAATGATATTTGGGGAAAAAAAAATTTATCCTAAGTCATCCACCATTTTCTTAACCAAACTATTGAAAATATGATTAATACACCTATATGAACATATAACTTATGAGAAATATGAAATTTGTGTCACTGTACAAGGGTATTACACTAACTGTACAAGGGAAATGTGCTAAGTATACAAGGGTGTACAAGGCTCCTAATAGGTTTTGTACAATTTTTAAACAATTTGAATTTGACATTAAGACGATTATTGATAGTTTTTTTTTCTTTTTTTACCAAACTATGTCATTAAGACATTCCCTACAAAAAGTAACACATAGGAAATAAAATTTAAATCAATCATGTTTGAATTGTTCATTATAAGTAAACTAAATGAAATATATATTTTTAATATTTTGCCTTTATATATTATAAACATAATTTCATTGTTATCAATAGAGATTAAAAAAATCATATTTGAATGGAATTAAAAATAACCAAAAATTATTTTTATAACATTTTTATTTTTTAAAATCATTAATTTAAATTATGAAATTAGTTTTAAAATTAAAAATATTTGTTGTAATTATAGTTTTGAAGATTTCATGATTTTTATCTTATTACTTTGAAAAAATTGATTTAATAAGAAAATATTTATTTTAATGATTTTAAATATTTAAATCTTTATTAAAAAATATTTAGGATTAGTGTGGAGAGCAATTAGATAATTTTGGAATGAAGAAATTTTGAATATTTTGAAAACTTTAATTCGGCCAATTACCTTATTTACACTTTCAAAATTATTGGAAGGTTGGTAAATTAGTATTAAAAATATTGTCTTCTTGATTAATATTATATATATATATGCTTATAATAAGAGCAAAAAGATTCAATATCTTTAAAAATGAAAAACAAAAAAAAACATTATTGTTTTTTATTTGACATAAAATAGAAATATAGATTGAAAGAAAAAGAAAAAAAAAAGTTAGAAATGAGTAATACTTAATAGGGAATAGAAAGGAAAAAAAAACACACAAAAATTGAAATTTCACACTCACTTGTACCTATATAATGGTTAAGGGTATTTTAGGGATTAATGAAAGACAATATCCTTTATCTTAATTTTCATACTTTGTTTGGGTCTTGAGCTTAAATATGTATGATATATGGATCAAATGTTAATTTTTGGGCCTAATTAGACGCAAAACACAATTCTCCCTATTATTATATAATGATGAAGTAACGACAACTGACAAGTAGTACCTCTCATCATTCAATATGGGCTGCTACCAAAATTCTCAGAAATCCCCTTTAGACTTGAGCGTTCTTTTTGCCTTTTTTTTTTTTTTTTTTTCTGCAAGTGGGATATAATTTTCAACTTTCCATATATGATATAACCAACTTCAAGTGAAGAGCCTCCATTTTTTAAGAGAAGTTAAAGAGGTCCGAGACGCAGTTTCATGGAAGCATACCTATGATATTGTATTGGAAAAGGGTTAGGGAAAGCCAGCTACTCTTTGCAGTGGACAAAGGAGACTTAAGCCTTGTGCCAACTTGATCCTTCACAAGTTGCCATAGATTTTAAACTAATTTTTTTAAATATCCTTTTTCAAAGATTAAAAAATATTTTATATTTGAATCCTCACCAAGAAGAGATCACTTGGAAACGGAAAATGAGAATAAATATTCTAATTATTTGACATTTACTCATCACTTAGAATATTAATATTGACATACGCCTAAAAAAATGTGAAAAAATTTTGTATTATCAACAAACCACCAAATGAAGGATTCTTTCAATATTTTACTACAGAAGAAATACCAAGAATCAATTTCTGTTTTTCTAGTGTTGTGAAAAAGGAACTTGTTGTTTATTACTGACCGAATGACTTGTAAATAACAATAATGTGAATGAACAAAATTCTACAAAAATGTTGAAAAAAATTAAGATAATGCTCCGTAAAAGCTGCTCAGTTTCCCTTATCCCTTTCCTTGGATTTCGCTAGATGAGGAAAGGCTGTCAACTTGTTGTAGGTTCTCAAATCCTGCCTGGTCAAGATCCCAACTACTGGAGACACCTGCAAGTGAAGGAAACAATCAGGTTAGTCATATTTACCTCAAAACTGTAGTTTCTCTCACAAGATGGCCATTGTTATCATTGTATGCACAAAAAAAGAAAAGAAAAAAAAATGATTTAGCTGGGTAAATTTCTCTGTCACTTCCCACTCTGTTCTCCTTCTCTCTGGCAGGAACCACTTCTTCTTCAGCACTTTAACAAGGTGTGCTCTTAGCACAATTCCATGCAGTTCAGTTGCTCCTATGACCAGACCAACCGGTGGCTCCAGCCCTTCATCTACAACTGGGAAACCATTGTGCGTGGTGTTTCGCAGGACATCTACAAGGCGGGCTACCTTTTCCACTTCACCAAGGGTAACAACTTGTGGCTTGGCATCTGCATGCTCCCCAACAGTTAAATTTCTCATCCATGGCTCAGGATTCGCATCCAAGAAAGGCAGGCCTTTGAGCTGCAGTATTATCTCATAAATTTCTCATAATTTTTAATTTTTAAAATGAATGAATCTAAATATATTAAATGAATTTAAGATAAATTTTTCTAAAAATTTTTATAAATATTATTAGAATTTTTAATATAGATTTGTTTTGGATAAAAATTTAAATATAGATTTTTTTTTACTTTGAAAAATTAGATTGTAATAAATTCTTATTTTAGAAAAATATTATCAATATCTTCCAACAAAATTATTTCAAAAATATAAATATAATGTATTTTAATTTTTAAATATTGATGTACATATAGCAATTATATTGTTCAATAAAATAACTTAAACATATGTATTATTTCTTTTTCTACAATTTTTTTTAAAACTTTTCTTCTTCTTTTTTTTAGTTTTTATTAAATTTGTCTCATCAATATTTTGTATTAATAAATCCACTAATATTTCCAATATATCTTAATATATATGTAAAATAAAGTTATTGATATATTCGTGAAAAACAATATTTCCATCCATGATCCCAACACATTAGTATAATAACACAAAAATAAAACAATTTAGATATAAAAGTACATGAGGTTTTAACGTTCGTGATTATACTTTAATACTAATATATATTAGTGACAGAAGGATAAAATAATCAATACATAAAGGTATGTCATATTTTTAAGTAGTACAATCAATCATTCTTACATCAATGGATGAAAGAAAATCATTACAGTATATCACAAAAAATATTTTAGAGAATAGAAAAAAAAACAAACAAACAGATATTATTAAACCTTGAAACTTCCCATGTTTTCCCGTTCCTTATATGTATACCTTGAACTGCAAGTCCTTGATTCACCGAGTGTCTCCAACTTTTTCCCTTATCTCCATCTACAATGTATAGTTATTACAAACTCATCTCCATCTCATGATAATGTTTTCCCTCGTGACTTAAAATATTTATAGAGATAATTATAATGATTTTTCTTACTTTATAAAGAAATCTATTATTATAATGATATAGTTTATACATAATGTTCTTTACAGCATGGATTATATACCAATTAAAAATTTAAGGCACTCTTTAGTAAAGATCTCCTTCTTATAAATAATTGTTTGAGATAGTTATTGGAGCATTTAATTTACTCATGGACAAGGGAATAGTGTCATTTTGAGAGTTTTATAAGAGAGATTTAAGTCTGCTAGCTAGGATGAGCATTCTTTGCCTCCATGCGAGGAATTAGTCAAATATAGGGTACTCACTTTAGATGAGCAAAGTTCCACAATACCCTTAAAATGGGTCCAGTATCTAAGTGCTTATTTTAACTTGAGTACAAGGGCTATGGAAGTCAATATATAGGACTTACTTTTAAGCCTTTTAAGTGAAGACCTAAATTGCAGCCAGACCTAGTTTTTTCCATATCCTCTAATTTAGTCCACAAGGGTACTTATAGTCTTGACAGGAAATGGAATGTCATCATAAATTATTAGACTTTGTTTTCTCCTCCTACAATGAAAAGAAACCTTTGTGGTACCTTTGTTCATATATATTGGAATTTTAGACCCTAAAACCAGTTGGTAAGTTAGGTAAAAGTTGACTACAAGTTTGAACAATTCAAGATTAATTATCTTAAGCTGTTGTCCTTAGCATTGACCCCCAAGTCAGTAGTGGACATTGACCCTCTTCCATTTAGCTATCTTAGAGGACAAGAGGAGAAAAAGCGTGTGGAAAAAAAAAAGGTTGTGTTAAGAGGTGCTTTTAACATGTTTCAAAGTCATTTTCCAAGGAGCTCTACAAAGGTCTAGTCTTGGGATACTTGTGCAAAACTTCATTATTTTGCATAGTAGTTGGAGTATAGAATGTGTCATAATGTGCTTGGCAATCTCGTGGATTTCTATTTCTCATTATGAAGCAAGCTTCCACCCATTCAGTGTTGGACGAAATGATTCCTTTTGTTTGACCTGTGCAAATTGTTTGAAAATTTTAAGGGATGCAGACTGGAGCAGTACGATGATTCAGCCACCAAAAAGAAAAAAAAAAAAAAAAGAGAAAGGCTAAATCATGGCTCAGGAGTGTGGGTGATCATCTTGAACAATTGTGCCCATGATTCTATATTTGCACCTTTTTTTTTCTTCTAATTAAATTTTTCATCATAATCTGCTTCCCTGTCAAGAGTTGTGTTGAAAAGATGATAGGAAACAAAGCAATGCTGGGAATCCGACATCGCCTTCGTTGTTTATTAGCTCATTTATTTATTTTGGGCAAGTCTCCGATATGTGAGTAAATATACTTGTGACTAAAAGATAGAAAAATAAAAGACCAAGCGTTTGAAAAAACTTGGAATCAAAACTTCATATTTCAGAAGGTTGTACATGAAGCTGAAGTGCTGAACTACATAGAAGCATTCATTTATTTCGGGAACTTAATTTCAGAAGGTTGTTCAAGTATGATGCTGGCTTCTTCCCAAATTCAGTTTCCTTTGCAGATGGGTAACATTCAGCTGAATAACTAGAAGCAGCCACTCTTTGATGTCATAGACAAGCCTAAAATAGGCTCCATGACTCCTTAACTACTAAGGTGCCACAAACTCCCCAAAACCCCACCACAAATCCTGTTCCCATGCTCATGTAGAACCACTTGATTTCAACCTCAGCTCCATGTTCATCGTCTCCTTCATCATCTCCACCAGGAGGATTGGGGGTTCCATCATCACCAGGACACTTAGCTGTTATTGGACGCCCACATAGTGCAGGTTGTGCCTGTATATTGATGGATCGTCCAGGGTTTGCAGCTGGTTGCTTGTTGAAATTCTATCTGACAGGTTGTTATAGGACAGGTTCAAGTGATTAAAGAGAGTCAAAGAAGCCATACCTGGTGGAATTGGACCAGAAAGCTGGTTTCTTGAGAGGTCTAGAGTTTCCAAGCGTTGTAAGCTCCCAATGTTGTCTGGTATTTTTCCTGTTAAATGGTTCATAGACAAGTTCAAGGTGCCTAATCTTGAAAGATTTGTTAGCCCTCCAGGCACATCTCCAGATAGGCTTGTTGGACAGGTCTATGCTATTCACAAGATAGAGAATGTTTCTATATGAATCTTCCCTTCCTTTCGTCAACACCATCAAATCAGCCTCATATCTATATGATCCAATTTCGGATGCCATAGCACTTAAATTCCCCACGCAAGAGGGAATAGATCCTGACAGATTGTTTTGGGCAAGATCCAATATGTGAAGAGAGGAAAGAGTGCAAAGTTGTAATGGAATGCTCCCATTAAACAAATTGATCCTAGTCATAGAATCCAAAGACTTGGCATTGTTTGTCCAATCCATGCCGGAATATTTCCTGAAAATCTGTTGCCTCCAAGATCAAGAGTACGGATGTTTGTGTAATTCTGCAAGGCAGAAGGAAGTTCCCCAGAAAGATGATTGTTGCTAAGCGTTAAAAATATGAGGTAGGTCAGAGAACCCACTGAAGCTGCAGCTCACCAGATCAGTTGTTCGACAGGTCAACATGCACCACCAGATTAGGAACACCATTCCACAATGCAGGAATTTCTCCAGACAAATGATATACAGAATCATTAAACCATGTAGTTTACCAATGGACACGGGAAGGGTTCCAGTTAGAGAGTTATGAGAGAGATCTAACTCTGTCAGCATGGGCATACTCTCCCCGATATCCTGAGGAATTGGCCCAGAAAAGGAATTATTTCTCAAAAATAGGCTACTCACATTTGATGACCAAAGTGGCAGAGAACCATTGAAATGGTTCACATTCAAATAAACTGAGGATTGAGGACCAAACTTTAATGAGTTTGGAATTGTGCCACTTAATTGATTATAGCCCAGGTCCAGTTGATCCAACTCCAAGTCTAACTTCCAAAACCAGTCTGGTATGGTGTCTGATATTCGAGCATTCCTGAGTATTATAGTGTTAAGCTCATTTTGGTTTCTAAGCCAAACTGGAAATTTAGGGCCTGCTTGGCAATCTCAGCTTCAGGTATTGGAGCTTGAAAGAAGGAATCCACTCAGTACTGATATGGATGACCAATTTGATGTCTGGACCGAGATGCAAATTTAGCAATGGACAACTCCTTTAGGTTTGTGAGATTTGACAAATGGGCTTCCGTTAGAACACCTTCCCATGAATTCTCAGAGACATCTAAGGCAGCCAACTCATGAAGTTGTCCAAGTGTTTCTGGAATGGTCCCATTCATTTGATTATTAGATAGGTATAGCTCTTTCATATGCGACAAGTTTCCTATTGAATTCGGAATCGAGCCTACAAAGGAGTTCTCCCAAAGCAGAAGAGACTGCAAGTTGCACAGGTTTCCTAGTGAATTAGGAAGAAAACACCCAGTTCATTCAATCCCAGATTCAGGTTCTCTAAACTACACTTGTTGCACCCAGATAAAACATCTATCATTTCAGTTATTTCCCCATTCAAATCGTTCTCAGAAAGGATCAGTGTTTTCAAATTGCAGAGGCTACCCATCTTTCTTAAACTTTCAAGACAAGTCCTGTTTGCAAATGCATCTAAAATTGAGCCTCGAAGATTGTTAAAGCTGAGATCAAGGTACACAAGATTCCCAGCTGGAATAGCCAGTGGGGTATTGTGGAGTTGAAACCATTGTTGGAGAGAACAAGCATTGAAAGGGATGTAAGATTGGAAGATAGGAGAGAACGAGGGAGGACAGAAAGTCCACAACTAGGTAGATGCAACTCGGAAAGAGGAAGCTTGCTAACAGCATGAAGCCAATAAGCAGAAGCTCTACTTAGATTGACTCCTCCTAAATTAAGGTGTCTTAAAGAAGAAAGACCCGATATCCACTGAAGATCATTCTGGCTTGACTCATCAGGGTATGTATTGAAATCAAAGTATTCCTTGAGGTCAAGGTAGATCAACCTGGAAAGATTTCCAAGTTGTGGAGGAATCGGTCCACTGAAGGAGGCACCGGAGAGATTGAGATATCTCAACTTTTCCAGTGAACCAATGAGCTTGGGGATTCGAGTCCCTTCAAAATTATTCATGCTCAGGTCTAACTGATTCAAATATTTCAAAGAATGACTGATCTCACCGCCCAACTTGCCATGTGTTCCATCATCATCAAGACTACGCAGATTGAGTTTGATGACATGTCCACTCCTATGGTTGCAGACGACGCCTCTCCATTTGCAGCAGTCTTCCCCTACCCAAGATGAGAGTCGATGAGAAGAATCTGTAAGGCCTTGTTTGAACTTGAGAAGAACTACCCTCTCAGTTTCAAAGGAGGCTGCCCTATGGTGATCACCACGGCAGCAGCCTGGTTTAAGGGTTTCATGGAAAAGAAACCCTGAGGACATAATGACAAGAAAAAGAAGTTGAAGAGAGGCATTGCTAGTGGCCATGTTTGTCTGCGAGTTGCTGAAGCAGCATATAAGAACAAACGCAATTTCCCCAAAGCTTGCCAATATTGGACGTACGCTGGAAGATGATGAAGTTGCAGACAGAGCATGATTTCACATATTGGAACCTTGGCTATTGAATCTATTGATTCAAATGGCAAAATAGTCTAGTCAAATAATTACTTGAAATACAAATTTTTCTGGCTAGTCAATTGTTAAATAATTACCTGAAATACTTGTAATTTGACTATAATTAATAACCTCTTTGACTAGTAATTGGACCATTTCTTTTTCATCTTCATATATAGGCGAAAAAGGGTTGAATAACAAGTCTAGAAGGCCAAAAGACAAATATCATGCAGACGTGATCTTCTCCCCTCTAGTTGTGTTACAAATATGATTGGAACACAAGCAAAATGAAGGAAATGAAAGCTCAAAAGACAGAACTTAAGGCCTTCGGTAACAATTTTCAATAACAGTTTTCTATTTTTTAAAACAAAAAAAAACTAAAAAACATATTTGACAGTTAAAAACTGTTTCTATTTTTTTTTTCTATTATCAGAAAACAGAAAATAGGATGTTTTCAGATAACTTCTTTTAGTTATTTTCAGTTGTTTTCAGTCATTTTTTTAGAGTTGTTTTAAAGAATAATTATACAAACATATATAATGATTAAAAATAAAGTTATGGACATAAAAATTATTTTTAAAACATATTTTAAAATATTAAAAACAGGTTAAAAAAAATTTAGGTTCTCAAACAAACTTTTGTTTTACAGAATATCATAGAACAGTTTTCAAAAACGGTTCTTAAAAATTATTTTTTTAGAACTGTTTTCAAAACCAGTTATCAAGCAAGGCCTAAATTTTTTCTTTATTCTTTGTTTTATGTCTCTTGGCAGTGTCCCTGAGACGGAGTCAAATGAGAAAACCAGACACATAGATGGACATTATTGGAAAAGCTTGGACTCAATACTTTATTATATTACAAGAACGTAAACGAAACCAAACACCATTGCATACAAGCCTTCATTTCTTTCAAGAAACTGTTGAAAGTTATTCAAATACTACCCAAATTCAGTTTCCTCCGCAGACGAGCTACATTCAGTGAGATAACCATGAGCAGCCATTCTTTCACGTCATACACAAGCCTAAAATAAGCATGCCTCCACGAATTCTTGACTATTAAGGTGACACAAACTCCCCAAAATCCCACCGCAAATCCTGGCCCCATGCTCACGTAGAACCACTTCATTTCAAAGCCATCCCCGTTCTCATTCTCATCCTCTACATTGTCCCCACTGCGCGTTTTAGGTCGCTGATCATCACCAGGGCACTTGGCTGTTGTTGGAGGCCCACAGAGTGCAGGGTTGTTCTCATATATGGATGGATCGTCCAAGGTTTGCAACTGGTTGCCTGTTGGAATTCTACCCGACAGGTTGTTATACGACAGGTTCAAGTGATTCAAGGAAGTCAAAGAAGCCATACCTGGGGGGATTACGCCTGAAAGATGGTTCCTTGAGAGGTCAAGAGTTTCTAACCCCTGTAAGCTCCCAATATTGTCTGGTATTTTTCCCGTCAAATGGTTTATGGACAAGTTCAAGGTGCCAAGTCTTGAAAGATTTGTTACTCCTTCAGGCACCTCTCCACATAGGTTATTGTCTGACAAGTCCATACTATTAACCAGATAAAGAATACTTTTGTATAAGTCTTCTCTTCCTTTCCTCAACACCATCAACTCGCCCTCATATCGTTGAGAGTCGATTACAGAGGCCATGCCACTCAAATTCCCCACACAAGAAGGAATGAATCCCGACAAATTATTTTGTCCAAGATCCAGTATGTGGAGAGAAGAAAGAGTGCACAATTGTGATGGAATACTCCCATGGAACAAATTTGATCGTAAGCATAGAATAAGCAAGTTAGGCATCCTTTCTCCTATCCATGCTGGAACATTTCCTGAAAATCTGTTGCCTCCAAGATCAAGAGTATGAATGCCTGTGCAATTCTGCAAAGCTGAAGGAAGTTGGCCAGAAAGATGATTGTTGCTTATCATCAGGAATCTAAGGAATCTTAGAGAACCCATAGAACTTGGCAGCTCACCAGATAAATTGTTGTTGTTCATGTCTAGGGCATAGAGGTAAGGTAAACCATTCCAAAACTCTGGAATTCCTCCAGACAAATGATTGTTGGAGATGACAAGGGTCAATAAGTTATTTAATTTCCCGAAGGAGAGGGGAATGGTGCCATTTAGAGCATTACTGTAGAGATCTAGATCTGTCAGCATGGGCATTCTTTCACCAAACTCCAGAGGAATTGGGCCAGAAAAGAAATTGTCATATAAATACAGTTTCATCACATTGGATGACCATAGTGGCAAAGGCACCTGAAAGTTGTTTTCACTCAAATCAACGGTGTATCCAGGAAGAAACTTCATTGAGTTTGGCACCCTGCCACCCAGGTTATTGGAACCAATGTCGAGCTCATCAAGACGCAAATCCAACTTCCAAAACCACTCTGGTATGGTGTGTGAGATCCCAGCATTATTGAGCACTACATCAGTGAGCTCAGTTTGATTTCTAAGCCATGCGGGAAACTTGGGACCCATTTGGCATGATCTCATTCTGAGGAGGCTGAGTTTAGAAGGAGGAATCCACTCAGGACTGATATTAAAAACCAGGGAAACTCTTGGAATCACTCTATAGTTTGAAAACTCCATTAAACTCGTAAGATTTGAAAATTGAGCCTCTGTTGCAACTCCCGTCAGTGGATTCTCAGATATCTCTATCGCAACCAACTTGGAAAGTCGTCCAAGAGCTTCAGGGATGGTCCCATTCATTGCATTATCTGAGAGATACAGTTCTTCCAAATACGATAAGTTTCCAATTGAACTCGGAATTGAGCCTACAAAGGAGTTATCCCAAAGCCAAAGAAACTTCAAGTTATAGAGTTTTCCTAGGGAATTAGGAAGAAAACCACCCAGATCATTGAAGCCCAGATCCAGCGTCTCTAACCAACTGTTGTTGCACCCAGATAATACATCAATCAGTTCAGTTATTTCCCCATTCAAAACGTTCTGAGGATCAATGTTTTTAAATTGCAAAGACTATCCATGTTTCTTAATCTTTCAATATACGTCCCGTTTGCAAAAGCTTCTAGAATTGAGCCTCGTAGATTGTTGGAACTGAGATCTAGATACACAAGATTCCTCATCTAGAATAACCAGTGGGGTATTGTGGAGTTGAAACCATTGTGGGAAAGATCGATGACTGAAAGAGATGTGATTAGATTTGAAATGGAAGAGAGAGAGGAAGGTCTTCAAGTGCACAAGCAGGTAGGTGCAACTCCGAAAGAGAAGGAAGCTTGCTAACAGCTTGAAGCCAATAAGCTGCAGCCTGGCATAGATCTACACCTCCTAAATTAAGGTGTCTTAAAGAAGACAGACCCGATAACCAATGAAGATCATTCTGGTTTGACTCATTGAAGTATTCCTTGAGATCAAGGTAACGCAGGCTAGAAAGATTCCAAGTAGTGGAGGAATAGGTCCACCGAAGGATGCACCAGAGAGATTGAGATATCTCAACTTCTCCAACGAACCAATGAACTCGGGGATTGGAATCCCTCCAAAATTGTTCATGCTCAAGTCTAAGTAATTCAAATATTTCAATTCATGCAAAGCAAGACTGATCTTACCACCCAACTTTCCTTCCGTTCCATCACCATCAAGATAACGCAGTGTGAGTTTGATGACATGACCGCTCCTGTTGCTACAGACCACGCCTCTCCATTTGCAGCAGTCTTCCCCGACCCAAGATGAGAACCTACGCGAAGGATCTGTAAGGCCTTGTTTGAACTCGAGAAGAGCCACCTTCTCAGGTTCAATGCAACCCCTTTGATGATCACCCTGGCAGGAGCCAACCTTAACGGTTTAATGGAAAAGAAGCCCTGAGGAGGTGATGATAAGAAAAAGAAGTTGAATGAAGACGTTGTTATTAGCCATGCTGTTGGCCCGCCACTGGGAGATGTTGTGCTATCAGAGGCCACCTGTGGTGAAGCTATATATATATTATATACACACCCCACAGTCTTTGTCACTGTGCATATTCCCGTAGTCTTTGTCAGTGGACACATTCTAGAGGATGAAGAAGACTATGCTGACTATTAATTATTTAATTAACTTATATCGCAATTTATAATATCTAATGATATAACTTAAAAGTAATTTTAAAAAAAATAGAAAATAGAAAATAGAAAATTTCACTATAGATTTATTGAGTAAATTACGGCAATCGAGACTGAATTTAATTTGAAGGTCGACAAAGATATTACTAAAAAATTGAGTATGTTATAATTGTAGTAATGAATGTCACCACATTAATGTTAATTAAGTATTATTCATGATTTCCATTAATACTCATTAATGGAAACCATTAATGTTATTTATGAGTTTCATTAATATTCATTAATGGGGATATTAATGGAAGCCATTTGGAAAGCCTATAAAAGGACTTCCCGTCTCCTATAATAGACATCCCGAGAAAAGAAAGAAAAGTTCTTCTCATTCTCTCTCTCTCTCTCTCTTTCTTTCAATTTCTCAATTCTCTTCTTTGATTCCTTCTTTCATATTATATATCAAAGTAAGATATATTTCATCTCTACTACTTTGATTTGCATTATATTTGTCCTTATTTTACAACACGTTATCAGCACGAATTGCTCTGAAGGTAATTCTCGTATCTTAAACTTGAAGTTATTTATATAGAATAAAATTTTGCATGTTTATATTATTGTTGATTTGTTTTGTTGCATATTGTTAAAAGTTATAAACAAATTATTTGATTTTGTTTATAATCAAAGTTATACCAATGCTATCAATTTCTTATAATTGATTGTAATAATATTGTTTTGTCATATATATGAAGTTATTTGACAATGTCGAATATCACAAAACTCGAATTTGTGGCACTTAACATTTCGGGAAAGAACTATCTATCTTGGATCTTTGATGCTAAAATACATCTTAATGCAATGAATATTAGAGCTATGATCAAATAAGGAAATCAAGCATCCCTGTAGGATCGCGCAAAAACATTGATTTTCCTTTGTCATCATCTCCATGAAGGTTTGAAAAAAAATATGAGTTTTTGATAAGAAATCACCAGTCTCGTCCAATTGGATTTGAATCATTCCCTGAAGTGAATGCAATATCGTCCCAAATTCGTGGACATGGACAAGGATGAAGACATGGTCGTGATAGAAATCCCTAATACCATGTTTCTTATAGTAATAACTCTCATAAAATGAAAGCCTCATTGCACCACCATAAATGGAACAATACTAAGGCAAAACAAGAAACTGGGAATCGTTTACAAGATAAACCTCTTAAGAACCATGAGAATAATTGTTATAGATGTGGTATGAAGGGGCATTGGTCGCGTACCTGTCTTACGCCCAAACATTTGGTCGACCTCTACCAGGCATCAATAAAAACAAAAGGAAAAGAGATAGAGATGAACTTTACCGATGGTGATGGATTGGACCTAACCTACTATGACATTGATTTCTTTGGAGGTCCCAATGAAAAAAACATACCATTTGATAAATGATGAGAAAATTAACATTGATTGATGTTACTTTATATATGAAATAATATATTATTATGTCTTATATTTACATCTTATTTACTTTGTTATTTACATTATGCCTTGTTTTTTTTTTTTTTTTGTTATATCTGAAATCCATGTGTTATTTGGTCTCAAGATGAATGAGGATGATGTATGTCTCGCAGACTGTGCGACCACGCACACAATTCTTCAAGATAAAAGATATTTCCTCGAATTGACATTAATAAAAGCTAATGTAAGTACCATATCTGGTACTACAAACTTAGTTGAAGGCTCTGGAAGAGCAAACATAACGTTGCCAAATGGAACTAGATTCCATATAAATGACGCGTTATGTTCTAGCAAATCCAGAAGAAATTTGCTCAGTTTTAAAGATATCCGCAGAAATGGATATCATATTGAAACTATGAATGAAGATAATGTAGAATATCTTTACATTACTTCCATTATATCTAGCCAGAAGCTTATAATGGAAAAACTCTCGGCTTTCTCCTTTGGGTTGTATCATACAACTATAAAGCCTATTGAATTATATGTTGTCGTGAACCAGAGTTCAACGACCCAAAAGTTTTTGTCCTTTGGCATGACAGGCTAGGTCACCCAGGGTCTTCAATGATGCGTCGAATAATCCAACACTCATATGGGCATCCACTAAAGAACCAGAAGATTCTTTCGCCCAATGAATACTCATGTGCTACCTGCTCACAAGGTAAATTGATAATCAGACCATCTTTTACTAAAGTCATATCTGAGTCACCAATCTTTTTAGAAAGAATACATGGGGACATATGTGGGCCTATCCATCCACCATGTGGACCATTCCATTATTTTATGATCTTAATAGATGCTTCTACTAGGTGGTCACATGTTTGTCTCCTTTCTACACGTAACGTAGCCTTTGCTAGACTCCTTGCACAAATAATCATATTACGAGCACAATTTCCAGATTATCCAATTAAGACAATACATCTTGATAATGCTGGCGAATTTACTTCTCAAACATTCATTGACTATTGCATGTCAGTAGGGATAAATATTGAGCATCCTGTTGCTCATACTCATACCCAAAATGGTTTAGCAGAATCCTTCACCAAACGTCTCCAATTAATAGCTCAACCATTACTAATGAAAACCAAATTACCTACTTCCGCCTGGGGACATGCTATTATGCATGCTGCAGCTTTAGTCCGTATTCGACCTACAACTTACCATGAATACTCCCCTTCACAAC
Organism: Vitis riparia; assembly: GCF_004353265.1. Lineage (NCBI taxonomy): Eukaryota > Viridiplantae > Streptophyta > Magnoliopsida > Vitales > Vitaceae > Vitis > Vitis riparia. Next base: position 4,503,530 of record NC_048444.1, read on the forward strand.
TTGTGCTTGGAAAACAACCAAATATCTCTCACTTATGAATCTTTGGTTGTGCAGTATATGTACCAATTGCACCTACACAACGCACTAAAATGGGTCCCCAACAAAGACTTGGGGTTTATGTAGGTTTTGATTCTCCATCTATCATAAGATATCTTGAACCTTTGACAAGCGTTGTTTTTACAGCCCGCTTTGCGGATTGTCATTTTAATGAGAGTGTTTTCCCATCATTAGGGGGAGAAAAGTCGATTCCTAAATAACAACGAGAAATTAGTTGGAAAACATCTACTATGACTCATCTTGATCCTCGTACAAATCAATGTGAACTAGAAGTTCAAAGGAACATTCATTTGCAAAATCTTGCAAATCAATTACCAGATGCATTCATTGATACAAAGAAAATGATAAAGTCACATATCCCGGCTACAAATACTCCAACACGGATTGATGTCCCTGTAGGGCAGTTAACAAATATACGCCTAAAGCGTGGTAGACCTATCGGCTCAAAGGATGTAACTCCCCGGAAGAGGAGAACCTAAGAAAAACTTGGTACTCTAGAAGAGGCCATCAAAATGACTGATCAGTTTAAAATCGATAAATCTATAGCCCTAGAAAAGGCACAAATAATGTAGAAAGCCCCTGAAGAGGCACATATTGAACAAGAAGCCCCCGAAGAGGCACATATTGAACAAAAAGCCCCTGAAAAGGCACAGGTTCCTGAAAATTGTGAGATCTCAGTAAGTTATGTACACACGGGAGAAAAATGGGATCGAAATAATAATATTATTAACAATATTTTTGCTTTCCAAGTGGCCTCTGAAGTCATAAGAAATGATGAAGATCCCGAACCACGAAATGTGGAAGAATGTCGACATAGAAATGATTGGCCAAAATGGAAAGAAGCTATACAGACAGAGTTAAACTCATTAACAAAACGAGAAGTTTTTGGACCTGTAGTCCAAACACTTGAAAATGTAAACCCTGTTGGGTACAAATGGGTATTTGTACGAAAGCGCAATGAAAATAATGAGATCATAAGATATAAAGCGCGATTAGTAGCACAAGGTTTCTCGCAGAGACCTAGTATTGATTACGAGGAAACATATTCTCCTGTCATGGATGCAATCACATTTCGTTTCTTAATTAGTTTGGCAATCTCAAAATGACTGGATATGCGTCTCATGGATGTTATTACAGCATATTTATACGGATCCATGGATAATGATATATACATGAAAATCCTTGAAGGATTTAAATTGCCTGAAGCAAGTAATACAAAGCCTCGTAGCATGTACTCAATCAAGTTACAACGATCCTTGTATGGATTAAAGCAATCTAGACACATGTGGTACAATCGCCTTAACGAATACTTGCTAAAAGAAGGGTATGTGAATAACTCTATATGCCCATGCATCTTCATTAAGAAATCAAAAACCGGATTTGCAATTATTGCAGTGTATGTTGATGACTTAAATCTTGTTGGAACTCCTGAAGAGCTCACAAGAACAACAAATTACTTGAAAAAGGAATTTGAGATGAAAGATCTTGGAAAAACAAAATTTTGTCTCGGCCTGCAGATCGAGCATTTTCCAAATGGAGTTTTAGACATCAATCAACATACATTAAGAAAGTTTTGAAGCGTTTTTATATGGATAAAGCGCATCCTTTAAGTTCTCCAATGGTTGTCCGATCACTTGATGTGAAAAATGACCCATTTCGTCCTTGCGAAAAGGATGAAGAGTTACTTGGTCCTGAAGTACCATATCTTAGTGCTATTGGTGCACTTATGTATCTTGCCAATTGTACACATCCAGACATTGCTTTTTCTGTTAATTTATTGGCAAGATACAGTTCCGCTCCAACTCGAAGACATTGGAATGGTATCAAACATATATTGCATTATCTTCGTGGAACTACTGATATGAATTTATTTTACTCAAGGGAATCAAAGCAACAATTGCTTGGATATGCAGATGCAAGATATCTTTTAGATCTACATAAAGGCAGGTCACAAATAGGGTATGTGTTTAATTGCAATGGTACTGCTATTTCATGGAGATCTGTCAAACAAACAATGGTGGTCATATCATCAAATCATTCAGAAATACTGGCAATTCATGAAGCAAGTTGTGAATGTATATGGCAAAGATCTATGATCCAGCATATTCGGGAATCATGTGGACTCTCCTCTATCAAAGGTAACCCGACAATATTATTTGAAGATAATGTTGCATGCATTGCACAAATAATAGGGGGTTATATTAAAGAAGATAGAACTAAACACATTTCACCAAAATTCTTTTATACACATGAACTCTAGAAGAGTGGTGAAATTGATGTGCAACAAATACGCTCAAGTGATAATCTAGCATATTTATTCACAAAATCATTGACAACCTCAACATTCAAGAAGTTAATACACATAATTGGAATGCGTCAACTCAAGGATATCGACATGAAGGGGAGTATGCTTGTAAAAGGGTGTTAGTGTACTGTACTGTTTTTTCCTTCGTCCAAGTTTTGTCTTACTAGGTTTTACTTGCAAGGTTTTTAACGAGGCAGTCCTAATATACCAAGAAAAGAATATTGTACTTTTTTTCCTTTGCTAGGTTTTTCCTATAGGGTTTTTTGCTAGCAAGGTTTTAATGAGGCATATTCTTTCAATGTGGTGGACATCCAAGGGGGGGTGTTATAATTGTAGTAATGAATGCCACCACATTAATGTTAATTAAGTATTATTTATGATTTCCATTAATACTCATTAATGGACACCATTAATGTTATTTATGATTTTCATTAATATTCATTAATGGGGATATTGATGGAAGCCATTTGGAAAGCCTATAAAAGGACTTCCCGTCTCCTGTAATAGACATCCCGAGAAAAGAAAGAGAAGTTCTTCTTCTCATTCTCTCTCTCTCTCTCTTTCTTTCACTTTCTCAATTCTCTTCTTTGATTCCTTCTTTCATATTATATATCAAAGTAAGATATATTTTATCTCTACTACTTTGATTTGCATTATATTTGTCCTTATTTTACAATAGAGTAAATTTTTGTTTGTAGGAGGAAAATTCAATATTAAAGTAGCATATGAAATGTTGTTCTCAGAATCACAAGTTGCAACATTTTTTTTTTCAATAGTATAGATTTATTAATTTTTGTACATAATTTTGCTTACAAAGTGCAAAAATAAAAGTAAAATAAAACAAGAAAGAGATGAGTGAAAAATGCAGGATTTTTGATAAAAATATTAAAATGCTTTGAAATTTTTAAGTTAGTAATTTAACATGTCCAGTATGACTTTGCCATATTTATCTTTTTCAAGTTAATATTTTACAACCCATTTATTTAATTAAAAAAGAGTTTTACATGAGGAAATTTTGAAAGAGGTTGAAATATAAATCGATGCTTGGGCTGATGGGATAGATGATAAGGTGATCAGTAAGTCCTAGCATGAGGTTGAAATATAAATCGATGAGCATGTGATATTTGTTGGTTGTCTCAAATGTGTGTGTAGAGCAAAATGATTAGTGGTTTAGTGTATAAATATAAGGAGTTAAACGGTTCTCTCTCATCTGTGAATGTAACCATGATATATCTTTTTGTTCTTAAACTAGCATTGTTTGTATTAAAGTTTCTATTGCACAACGACATTGTGTTGGGAAATTGTTAATGCAGTAGCTAAGTTGATAATTTTATTCCAAAAATCACTTAACCTGAACAACTTAATTTCCTTCAAGACTTATACACATTAAGAGCAACTTGAAGGTTGGGTAAGTACATTTCAAAAAGTATTAAGGGAAGAAACCCATATTCCTTGAGCTATATTTGAAAGAAAAAATATTTTTAAAAAATATTTTATTATAAAAATTAAAAAAAAAAATCAAACATAATTACAACTAATTAGAAATTTATATATTTTTAAATTATTTACTTTTTGTATAAAAGGGTTGATATAAGTGAAATAAATTAAAAGTAATATATAAAAATTATTTATCTAATTTGAAATGTGATTTTAACCATGAATTTATCTCCTTTTTTATTTTAAAAGATTTTCCAAATATTTGTCCGTCCATTTATTTAATGCAAAAATAAAAATAAAAAAGAGTTTTACATGAGCCTTGTGAAACTTCAGATTTTACATAACCTCTGAATCTTGTTCGACAAATCAGAATGGCAGCTCACCACCAGAAAAATACATACATAGTCCATCACATAAGTATGATATCATCAGGGTTAAGTATGATTTAGCAGTAATTGTCACGACCCAAATTTCGGGCAACCCAAAATTTAGCCCGTGACCCCAGGTCAAAGGTTTGACCCTAAGGGTTTCTCTTATTCCACGTTGGCAATCAACTAAAACACTCTGAAATTTTTTATTTTTTTTTCGCATATAAGTCCCACTAGGTTCTCACCAACTAATAATATTTCAAACCTTATTCAAACACATCAAGATTTAATAAACATCATTGCATTCCAAAATAAAATTTCATAAAAATCCCCTTAATCAAATTAAGGTCTTATTACATTATCCATAATTCACTTATTACAAGGTCTCAATACCACAAACACAATAAAAATAAAAATAAAACACATTCCACTAAACCACTCCAGGGGCATCCTGAAGTCCTCCCTATCCCACTTGTGGATCCTCAGGAGTGATATCTGCATCTAAAAAGATATAAAAAGGAAGGGGTGAGCATTTCCACATTGCTCAGTAGGGTGCCTAACACCCAAAGGGTTAATGGGGGATTACTATATTTCAATAACCCAAACACAATAGTTTACCGATATAAATCAAGTCACACAATTTAACATATAACATTATACTCAATCCCACAACATCCAATCATTAAATAAATGCATATGAATGTGTGACACACAGTCATACAATGCATTATCGTTCTCAGGCTTTCATCGAATGATACGCGTCCGCACCCAAATATACTCCCCATTTGGAGTCTTCCCGAGGTAAACTTTTGGGTCTTTCACCCTAGGGATCTCTCTCCCTTCTTAATTCGCCTCACACGGGCTTTCACTTTTCATCCCTATTTTATTTTTTTCCATTTCATACACTTTTCACAAATTTTTTTTTTTTTTTTCATACAACCATGATGCAAGTGAATGCCACAAACTCTAAAATTCCTCAATAATTTCTACAATTCCAATAATTCCAACATTCTCAATAACCCAATAAAATAAAATTTTCACCTTAAAATTCCCGAAAATACACCAACAAATTTTCAGAAATTCACACATCAATATACTTGAATTTATATCACAATTTCAGAATTTTTCAATAATTTTAATAATTCCCAATATTTGAAAATAACTAATTTTCCACAATAAAATTACCGCAAATATTCCAATCAATTTTCAAAAATTCATAAATCACTAGATTTGAATTATTGCCCTAATTCCGGAATTTTCCTATATTTCTAATAATTTTTAACAACCTAAAACGATTAATTATCAATTACAAAGAATTCCAGAAATTACAAAAAAATCCAGAAAAATCCCAAATCATTCTAGAAAATTCACACAACATCAAAATTATCTACTTAACTCATAATTATCAAATTTATAAATTTTTATCCAATGAAAAATACATTAAATTTGAGTTTTAGGGTTAGTTTTCCCCTACCACAAATCTGAGAAGTTGACCATTAAAAATGAAATCAGCCACCATAGACTTGTTCATCTAGTCGAATAGAGCACTTTCTTCGAATTTGGGCTGAAGCGGAGGTCGTTTGGCTGTCCAAATGGCCGGTCAAAGATCCGACGAGTGACCAAATTTCTACACAGTGCCCTTCTCTCTCTCTTTCCCCACGTGCTGCCAGTTTCTAATTCTCCCCCTTTTCCTTTTTTTTTTTTTTTTCTTACTAAAATTTCACCAGCCACTTAAGCCCAAAACCAAAGGCCCAATTCTATTTCATTTCATTTTAACAATCCATACTACCTTTACATAGCCTAAGTTTAATAGCCCATTGAATATTTTCATTTTTTTTCTTTTATTTTACTTTTCTTTTGTTTATTCTATTTGTTTTAAATGATTTCCAATTCACTTTTTTTAACACACAAATTTATTTATTAACACCAATCCAAAACTAATTTTCTCAATTTTATTATTCATCAATTTAATTTGATTTTTTCTTAATTAATTTTTTAATTAATTCTTTTTTTTTCGTTTTCGTTTTTCGTTTCCGAAAGTTTTCAATTTCTAAAATCTTAAGAAATTTTCTACCCTAAGGCTGACATAGCATAAAATTTCAACTCGTCTAATTGACCGACACAATAAAATGAAATTCACCAATCTGAAATTGACACGTGTTCTCCAAACACTTTTCTTTTTGACTTTTCAACCATCACACAAAATAAGACTTTTCAAACTAAAAATGCTAACGTGTCATAAAATACCCGGTCATTACATCCTACCCCCCTAAAAGAAATTTCGTCCTGAAATTTAAACTAAGTTACCTTAAAATTCGTAGAAGAGTTGCGAATAGTGTCGTCTTATTTCTTCCTCAGGTTCCCAAGTGGCTTCTTCTATCCCATGGTGTTGCCACCACACTTTGACTGTAGGAATCACCAAGTGGTTTCTTGTTTCTTTGAGCTCCAAGTGAAACAACCTAAGCCTAGGGAGAATAAGGACCCTGAAGTACTTCTTGAATCATCAACACAACCTCCCCAATCGCTGTCAGAGTAGCCAGCTTCAAACCACCTTCTGCAGATTTTGATAATTGAACTCCAAGATCAATTGTTCCTTTGATGTACCTTAATACTCTTTTAGCTGTTGAAAAATATTTCTCACTTGGTGAGTGCATGAACCTGGAAAGCACACTAACAGCAAATTGTATGTCAGGTCTGCTAACCGTTAAGTATAAAAGGCTACCAATTAAGCTTCTATATAAGCCTTCATTTATTTTCTCGGAGCCGTCATCCTTGCTTAACTTCTCACTGGTTGTCATAGGAGTAGACACAGGCTTGCAATCTTGCATTTTAAATTTTTTCAGCATATCCATAGCATACTTCTGTTGGCATATGAAAATTCTTGAACATGACTGCATCACTTCCATTCCCAAAAAATACTTCATGACTCCAAGATCGGTCATTTCAAAGACTTTGTTCATCTCATCCTTGAAGCTTTGAATTAACTTGGGCTGATTTCCTATTACAAGCATGTCGTCTACATAAAGAGAGATTATTAAAAGCTGGACATCATCAGTTTTTACATATAAGGTTGCTTCACTCTGACTTCTAACAAAACCAAGTTTAGTCAGATGTTTGTCCATGGTTTCATACCAAGCCCTGGGGGCTTGTTTCAAGCCATACAATGCCTTCCTTAGAAGGTACACATAGTCCTCTTTGCCTGGAGCCACAACCCCATCTGGTTGCTCTACATATATCTCTTCATCAACAAATCCATTTAAGAAGGCAGATTTAACATCTAACTGATGAATATGCCAAGAATTTTGAGCAGCAAGTACAAAAAGTAGCCTGATAGTGTCATACCTTGCCACAAGAGCAAAAGTCTCCTGATAATCAACACCATACTGTTGAGCATATCTCTTCACCACTAGCCTAGCTTTGTGCTTGCATATCGAACCATCAGAATTGAGTTTTGTTTTGAAAACCCATTTCACTCCAATCACCTTGTGATTTTTGGGTCTCTACAAGCTGCCAGGTTTCATTCTTGTTAATCATCTTCAATTCTTCTTGTGTTGCTCTCCTCCATGCTTCAGAATCTTTGGCTTCTACATAACTTGTTGGTTCAGTTATTGCTAAACTGCACCTTTGATAGATGTCCTCCAAGCTTCTTGTGCCCATCACTGGAAAATCATCTACGGATTTAGAAGTTTGAAAATCTTCATGATTATCAAAGTCGGCATCAGATTGCACATCTTTTTTATTTTTCCAATCCCAAGTTGTCATTTCATCAACTTTTACATTCCTGCTCAAGACAACTTTGTTAGTTTGCAAACAGAATATTCTATAGCCCTTAGTTGATGTCCCATAGCCAATGAGAATGCCCTTCTGAGCTCTGCTATCCAGCTTGCTTCTTTTAGGTTCTGGTACATGATAATAGCATATGCTTCCAAATATTTTAAGATGATTAACAAAGGGCTTGACACCATACCATGCTTCATATGGTGTTTTGTTCTTCAAGGATTTTGTAGGCAATCTGTTCAGCAAATATACAGAGGTGTTAACTGCCTCTGCCCAAAAATTACTTGGCATTTTTTTCTCAAATAAAAGACACCTAGCCATCTCCATTACAGTTCGATTCTTCCTCTCCGAGACACCATTTTGTTGTGGAGTGTATGGAGTTGTTAGCTGACGTTCGATGCCTGCAGTGCTACAAAACTCAACAAATTGATTGGAGGTATATTCCGTACCATTGTCGAACCTTAAGATTTTAATGCTCAAGTTGCTTTGATTTTCTACAAGGGCTTTGAATTGTTTGAAAACAAAGAAAACTTCATTCTTTAGTTTGATAAAATATACCCAACACATTATGGTATAGTCATCTATAGAGAGAATGAAGTATTTGTTACCACTCAAAGAAGTTGTTTTCATGGGACCACAAACATCGGTGTGTATGAGTTGAAGCTTTTCAGTGGCTCTCCATGCTTGATTATTTTTTAATGGCAACCTAGCTTGTTTGCCTGTTGACAAATCTCACATATTTGAGCTTCATCAGATACGTTTGGCATGTCTTCCACCAGCTCAAGTTTTTTTAGCTCTACTAAGCTCCTTTGGTTATAGTGTCCAAACTGTTTATGCCATAGGTCTGAAACACTTTGAGTAACTCCAACATATGCATATTCAGCAGCATTCTCCCAATTGATGGCAAAGCTCTTGCTTTTCATCTTCATACAAAGCAATTTCTCTCCATATGGATCAAAGATGATGCATTGGTTGTCTTTGAATTGTAGGTGTAGACCCTCTATTTTGTCCTACTAGCACATGTTCTATTACGTGTCCGTTTGATACTTTATAATAATTCTCTGATGACCCATTGGGCACCACCTTAGGCCCCACTTTTACACCCTAGGCCCATTTAGATACACCTGGCCCGGTAGGTACACTCCTAAGTCACTTAGCACGTTTTCTTTTTCACTTGGACACCTCCTTGGTTTAGTTTCCACCTAATTCACCTGGGCACTTTCCACTTAGGTCACCCAGGTCACTTAGATTTATTTTATTTTATTTTATTTTATTTTATTATTATTATAATTATTATTTTTTGTAAACTTAATTCTCTAAGATTAGTTTCTTGGTTGATGAATTTTTGAGACTAGGTGAGTATTTAGCTTGATAATTCTTTATTATTTTATTTGGATTGCCTAATATGAGTTTTTCGATGTTTAATTGTATCAACTTGATGTTCTATTTTTATTTTCATTTCATCTTATTTTTTTCATTTGTGTTTTAGTTTAATATTTAGATTATTGTTATGTGCATGTGGTATTTATTTATTTTTCCTGCTTTATTTGTTCATTGATCCACTTATTTATTTTCAGAAAATTGCAAGTGACTAGGGATCTTATATTATTATTATTAGTACCAGTATTATTAGTTGTTTTTATTATTATCATTATTATTATTATTATTATTATTATTATTATTATTATTATTATTATTATTATTATTATTATTATTATTATTATTATTATTATTATTATTATTATAATCATTATTATCCTTATTATTATTATAATCATTATTATTTTTTTATCATTACCTTTTTTATTCTTAGTACCATTATTATTTAGTTATATTATGCTTTTACTATGTCATTTTATTTTCATTTTTTTATTGTATTATGTTTTTTTTATTGCCTTATTTACTTTGTTTTTATTATATAAAAAAATAAATAAATAATAGAAAATGAGATTCGGTGGACTACATAAGAAGAAGAAGAAGAAGAAAAGAGATTTTATGGAAAAAATTAAAAGTCAAAAGCCAACAAGAAGCATGGGGATTAAAAGTTGTTATTTTTAAAACAAAGAAAGGAAGAGTAGAAAAAAGGATTTTTCTTGGAGAGAAAGAAAAAGTGGGGGGTATTTCCCGAAGATGCTGTGGGAAATTGGAGCTACATGGGAAACTGTAAGGGAAGTCTTAAGGGTGAAGTCTGGAAAGGGAGAGGAAGGGGTTTGGAACAAAAAGCATTCAGATTTAAAGAAAAAAAAAAAAAGCAGAGAGAAAAGAAAGAAAGAAAAGAAGAAAGAAGAGGAGATTGGAGGAGGAGAAAAATATAGAGACGAGAGTGGGAGAAAGGCAAGGAGAGACAACACAGGAAGGAAGAAATGACTAACATGGGGAAGAGATTTTCTGATCTTTTTGGGTAGAAATAGAGGTTCCGGTAAAGTGGGTTTTGAGAAGTAAAACAAGGAAGAAGCAAAACAGAGAGGGAGGTTAGATAAGAAAGGGGGACACCAAACAGGGGGGAGGGAGCAGCCGGACTAGGGAGAATTCGGGTGAAAGGAGCAAGATTTTTTTCTGCAATGTGAGAGGGTGCAGTCGCACCATTGAGAGATTTTTCCAGTACAACCGCACCATTGGAGGTGCAAGGTAAAGCCGCACCCTTGAGGGAATTTCCAGAATAGCCGTACCGGTGAAGGAAGGAAAGAAAGCTGAGTTCCGGAGACAATCTTGGGTCCAGCCCCTCTCATCGGAGACACCATAGTCGCACCAGAATTTTAAGGAGAGATTCTTCATCCAAACGGCTCCATATCAGGTTCCGGAGCGTGATCTTACACTGTAAGTGTCACGGCTGCACCCTGCGCCATACCAGCCGCACATCTCCAGAAGCACCTTCAACACGCACCTCCACCTGAAGGAGATCCACTTACACGGCTGCCACTTTGGGAAGAACAGTCCACGCACTTAGCCGCTGGGTGAGTTTGGTTTTTATGTTGTGTTGCTTTAATATATATATATATATATATATATATATATATATATATATAAGTCTGGTTTGATTCCTATTTAGATTATTATATTGGGTTGAATGCTTTATTGGTCGAGTACGTTTTCTTTAATATGGCAGCAAGAATACTACTTTTTGGTTTAATTGTTTTAGTTATTATATTTGGTGTACCATTTTCAATTTGGATTATTATATTGGGTGAATGGGTTGATATGTTTATTAGCTTCAACACGTGTTTGTTTTAATATGGCAATACAATCTCACATTTGTTTAATTTTTTTTATTCATCACATTAAAGGTTAGTTTTAATGTATTATATTAAATTCATAAAATATGATTTTAGGTAGCTTTACTTGAAAAAAAATAAATACATATTTTAATCTTTATTTGATGTGGTTTTGATTCATTTAATTATTGATTGTTTATTTATTCATTTGTTACCAATTTAATGCTTTGTAATTTATTTAATTATAATTAAAATTGATTCTATAGGTTAGAGATTTGGTTTTAAAAATCATTTTTGTTAGTTTTTAATTTTACCTTAGATTTAAGCACTCTTATAACATTTTAGTTCATTAAAATAATTGATCATATATATATATTTATCCAATTATAAATAAATTATTTTTGATTTATTATTCTAGCTTGAAAATTATGTTTTTGTTCAATGTAGTTACAATTTATTTTCTTAGTTTGACAAATTAGTTTTTTAGTATTGGTTTGGGCAATTTTTGTTAATAATGGAAAAGTTAAGATTTTTTAGATTTTAGATAATTTGTTATGATAGTTAAAAATTTAGAATTTTGATTAGCATTATTTTGGTTCTCAATTAGGAAATTCATAATTTCTTTTAGTTTAGTTTTAATTTATCTTTTAGTTTAGATGTTATTAAAATTCAGTTTATTAGTTCAATTGATTCCATGTCACATCTTTTCATATCTAAAGGTTGTTAAATTTAATTCATGATTCATTCTTTTAGTTTATTAGTTTTAGAATTTAAGTTAGTTAATTTATTTCATTCCGCGTTGATATATTCACATTTTAAAATAAATAAATAAATAAATAGAAAGTAAAAAAAAAAACATTTTAGTTTTGATTGATCCTGTTTTAGTTGATTTGTTTTTTAGAATTTTCATTAGCTTGATTGGTTTCATACTATTTAGTTTATGTTTTAAGATTGTTAATTTCATTTTTCTATTAATTCTATGCTTTCAAATTGCAGGCAATTAATTTAATCTATCCCCATGTTATCATTTTGTGTTTAAAAATAGTTCATTTTAGTTTTTGACTAATTTTATTTAGTTTATGTGTTTGTTTTTCTTTTATTCAATTGTTTAGTTAGCCGATTAGATTTATGACTCAAAATTGTCAATATTAGTTAATACATATCGCTTGTACTGTTTTAAAAGTCACATAATATTTAGTGCTTGATTAAGTTTATCTTAAGATTAAATGTTTTTAAAGTTTCAGTGCTTGTAAGATCTAAGGTTTTGGTTTATCACTTTGGTCATCCTTTGTCAAAATCAATTTTTAGAGGCTATCGGAAAATAGTGAAGATTAGCCTCCATTCTCACCTTCAATTTTCTTGGTTGTCAAAAATTCTACTTTGTGATTTTGTTCTCTTTTGTTTTGCTTGGTATTTTGATTCATACACTTTATTGCTTTCAAATTAATTACTTTATTTTTAAAATATAAAACTATTCTCAAAATCTCATTTTCCTTAAAAATCCATTTCAAAAATTCATTTAGAGTTTCTTAGAGTCAAAAGATCCCCTTAACAATCCATTTCAAAAATTCATTTAGAGTTCTTAGACTCAAAATCTCATTTTTTTAAAATAATGTGCAACCATGTTTTGATCGGTTCACATCTTTCAAATAAAATTACAGTTTTGAATAAAACATGAATCAAAGCTTGTGGTCCCAAATAAATGGGATAATTCTAGGCTAAATTCGTGTATATCAATTGGGGAATTGGTGAAACCCCTACATAAGAAAATCTTTTTCAAAATTTATTATTTGCTACCATCCTTTTTATTTATTTTTTTTTAATTTTTTTTTTATTCTCGCGCATCAAAATATAATTTTCAAAACTCCGATCTTCACGTTTCGACTTTCAAAAATAATTTTCCAAAATTCCAATTTTCCAAAAATTTCTATTTTCAAAATAATCTTCCAAAATTTTATTTTTTAAGTTTAATTTTTCGAAATTCCATTCTCGAAGTCCTAATTTTCCAAATTTCCAATTTTTAAAATTTAATTTTTCGAAATTCCATTTATCAAAATAATCCTTCCAAATTTTCATTTTTTTTTAATTTAATTTTTCAAATTTCCATTCTCGAAATTCCCATTTTCCAAAATTCAAAATTTATTTATTTATTCATTTTTTATTTAATTTTATTTTTTATTTATTTATTTTGAAATACCATTCTCAAAGAAATTTCCAAAATTTTCAAACTTATTTTTATTTTTATTTAAAAAAATCCACACTTCCGAAATTTCAAATTTAATTTGTAAAATTCCTCTTTTCAAATTTTTTTTTTTTTTATAAAAATGAATTAAGTTTTCATAATTCCAAAAATGATGGAATTTATGAGAATTAATTCATAGCAAAAATTAATTGGGCTGTGGTGGGGGCCCGACATTCATAACATTTTTTTTTTTTTCGAAAATAATTCAAGTAAGTTGTGCTCTCCATTTTGTTTGATTTTGATTTGGTTTTGTATGAGTTTTTTTTACACTTGTCATTGTACACTAACCTTATTTTCATGACAACGCTTTATTACCTACTACTAAGGTACACTCTCACTCTCACTTCGTTTATCATTTCGTCATCATGACTTATTTTTGAACTATGATCGTTTTGGTATCCATTGATCTTCTAGTTAATTGTCAAGTCTGGTTCACCTTATTTAGTAGAGACCCATTTTTTTAGGGGCTTAGAAGGGTGCTATGGTCTTTACCGTACCTTCCCAATAAATAACCTGATCCCCGAATCCAGACTCAGGTTTTTCGCAGACAGCTTTTCCAAAAACGTCAGGAGTCCATTTAGGGGTTTTATTCTTACTTGTTTCCCCTTTAAAAATAAATAAAAGTAAGTGGCGACTCTAAGTCTTTTGTAAAAATCATATTTTTCACCCAAATAAACAAAAAGCGAGTCTCGCCGATCGAGTGGGAACGCATCATTAAAAATGCGGGTCCACAGTAAGGAATATTGCTTTTCAAGCATTTGACCTACACTCAATAGATTTTGACTAATATCAGGTACAAATAACACATCAGAGATGAGCTTGATACCTGAATTTGTTTTGACAGCAACTGTGCCCCTTCCCTTAACATCCACGTTTCCACCATTGCCTACTCTCACCATAGAGTTGTAGGTTTTGTCAAGGTCCTTGAATATTGTAGCATTGTGACACATGTGGCGTGTGCATCCACTATCAATGAGCCAAGCATTATAAGAGTCTTGACTTGAGAAACATGATGCTACAAAGAGTTTCTCCTCCTGCGAATCTGCATCAACAACTTGTGCTTGCTGAAATTGAGGACCTTTATTTTTATATTTGCAAACTTTGGTAATATGCTCAAGCTGTTTGCAATTGCCGCATATTGCATTTGGCCTCCACCAACAGTATTTCTCTAGATGCGTAGTCTTCTTGCAATGTGAGCAGGTTGGATATTTCTTTTGTTGGGCCCCTTCTTTGCTGCTATTCTCTCTGCTTTTACTTTTCTTCTTGCTAAACTGGTTTTTGTCTTTATTAGATTGTAGGGTCTGCATTTGAAAAGCACCTTCTGTGACGTTCTCTTGCCTCAAAGCTCTTCTTTGCTCTTGTGCTTGGAGTGCATTCATTAGTTCAGCAAGTGAAATTTGTGAAAGGTCCCTAGATTCTTCAAGAGATGAAATCTTGGACTCAAACCTCTCAGGAAGTGTCACAAGAACCTTTTCCACAATCCTTGCATCAGGAAATTCTTCACCAAGCGACCTGATTTTGTTAACAATCAAAGCAATTATGTCAGAATACTTGGTGATAGTTTCATCTTCTTGCATGGTTAGAGACTCGAAGTCCCTTTTCAGATTCAGCACTTGCATTTGTTTGGTTCTATCACTTCCTTGATACTCCAATTTAAGTTTGTCCCAGGCTTCTTTGGTTGTCCTGCAATTCATAATTCTATGAAATATTGAGTCAGCAACTGAATTTTGGATTAAAGTCTTAGCTTTAAACTTTTTGGTCTTTACGTCAATATGAGCTCTGATTTGTGCTAAGGTAGGATTCGCCGGAAGTGGAGCTATTGGTTCTTCTTCAGCTACAACTTCCCAAAGATCAAATGCTTCCAAGTACGTTTGCATCTTTACGGACCAAATTTGGTAGTTTTCTCCCACAAAGATTTGAGGAGCTAACAAAGAGATGCTACTGGTTGCCATTTTCTAGTGTGGTTTCAAATGGGTTATGAAGACCAACTGTGGCTCTGATACCACTTGTTGGAGAAATTACAGGTATAAAGCTGCAATTTAATGAAGAAAAGGCTACAGATATGATAGAGAGAAGCTGATAATTTTATTCCATTTGAGATGAGATATTTATACAAGAAAAATAACAAAATCTTCCTATCTTTCCTGCATATTTATTTAGGTTGTTACACCTATTTTTGAAATTTAAAACAAACAGAGTCATAACAAACTTGAGCTAATCTTCAACAAAGACTAAGTCTTCAAGGATTGGAATCTGGAATGCCAACAACTAAACAGTTGGAAACTCCACTATCAAAATCATAACTTATTTGGTGTTTTTTATTTATTTATTTATTCAAAGCTAAGCCTACTTTTTCTTGAAGTCTTTTCCCTTTTTTCTTTTAGCAAATCACTGAAAGTTCTTCAGGAAATGGACTTCAATAGAAAAATGGTAAAAATCAATTGCTCAGTCACTACTAAGATTTTGATCCAGTATTCCAACATAAAGCCCAAGTGGCCATATTATTATATAATGTTGAAGTAGCGACAACTGACAAGTAGTACCTCTCATCTCAGTATGGGCTGCTACCAAAATTCTCAGAAATCCCCTTTAGACTTAAGCGTTCTTTTTGCCTTTTTTTTTTTTTTTTTGCAAGTGGGATATAATTTTCAACTTTCCATATATGATATAACCAACTTCAAGTGAAGAGCCTCCATTTTTGAAGAGAAGTTAAAGAGGTCCGGGACACAGTTTCATGGAAGCATACCTATGATATTGTAT
Organism: Vitis riparia; assembly: GCF_004353265.1. Classification (NCBI taxonomy): domain Eukaryota; kingdom Viridiplantae; phylum Streptophyta; class Magnoliopsida; order Vitales; family Vitaceae; genus Vitis; species Vitis riparia. The sequence continues at coordinate 4,519,688 of NC_048444.1, forward strand.
TGGAAAAGGGTTAGGGAAAGCCAGCTACTCTTTGCAGTGGACAAAGGAGACTTAAGCCTTGTGCCAACTTGACCCTTCACAAGTTTTCATAGATTTTAAACTAATTTTTTTAAATATCCTTTTTCAAAGATCCTCACCAAGAAGAGATCACTTGGAAACGGAAAATGAGAATAAATATTCTAATTATTTGACATTTACTCATCACTTAGAATATTAATATTGACATACGCCTAAAAAAATGTGATAAAATTTTGTATTATCAACAAACCACCAATTAAATTAGATAATTACTTTTCAAAATAACATATAGATTTGAAGATTACACTTCATCAAGCAACCCTCTCTTCTAACTGAGCTTGAAATGATGTCCACAAGAGCATCTCTTTTCAGCACCCAAATGAGGACTCGGACTCTGAAAACCAACTTGGACATAGGCTGACAGAAGCTACCCATCTTAGGCCTAAGCCGTTGGCGATCCGAGGCAATGCGTAGAAATTCAGGTTCTTAATAAGTGTGGATGGAAGACTTGAGGTCAATGAATGGATCTACCGGTGTTTGGTACGCTAGAAGCTTTACCTAACAAGTCTAATTTACTTTTAATACCAGACATGACCTCTTTTTGGGTCCACGTACGTTCTAGTAGGCTTCTCTAGTTGGTTCATATTGTCTTGTGGAAGAGGAGAAAATTTGATGACACAATCCCTACATGACTAAACTTGTCACGTGTATGCCTTAGGATGTGGAAGAGCGCACAAACTTTCCAGTCAGGACAGCCACAGGAATTTCAACTGTACGCTCATGGAAATGGCTCCGGTCCATCTTATCCTCAATCCCCACAATGCCAAAAAGCCTATTACAACTCCCCTATTTGAAATATCTGAATCATCTAGATCTCTGCATGAATAATTTCGGAGTGGGAATTCCAAAATTCATTGAATCAACTCAATCTCTCTGGAGTATGCTTTTGTGGTATGATCCCTCCAAATATTGCAAACCTTTCAAACTTGCGCTACCTTGATCTCAGCACCTCCTCCGTTGGATTTTGTAATTAAAGTCAAAAAAAAATTTTATTTTGATTCCATAAAAAGAAAAAAAAATGTAAAATAAACTTATATAGTATAAAATGAACTTAATTCAAATAAAAATATTTTTTAAATAAAAAATTAAATAATTTTAATAAAATTTGGATATTAAAATCCTTATAAGAGTATAATTGTTTTATTTTATTAAAAATAACTAAAAAAAAAATTTTGTTTTTAAAAATAGAACATCATTTTTAAATTATTTGGTCAACCGACTTTTATTATTTATTTTTAAAAAAACCCTCAATTATGGTTTTTTTAAAATTAGAAAAAACCTATTTTAATTTATAGTAATATCTCAATAAATAAATATTTGATAAATTAATAACCTTATTTAAATGATAAGATCTTCTGGTCTCAAATCAGGATACTAAATTAATAACCTCACTAAATGTATAAAGTAAAAGTAAAGGGAGAATTATGTTTTAGGGGTAGATGGGCCCCCAAATTAATAAAAGGTCCGTGTAACTCTTTAAATTGAACCCAAGACTCAATGAAAGTATGGAAATTGAATTGAAGGATATTATCCTTCAGTATTTTCAAAAATGCCCTTTGTTGATTTTGAGAAAAAAATTAATATTTTTGAAAAATACTTTTATTTAATTTAATATTTTTGATTTAATTTAATATTTTTAAAAAATACTTTTGTGTAATTTAATATTTTTTAAAAATACTTTTATTTAATTTGATATTTTTTAAAAATATTTTTGATTTAATTTAATATTTTAAAAAAATACTTTTATGTAATTTAATATTTTTTTAAAATACTTTTATTTAATTTAATATTTTTTTAAAATAAATTTATTTATTTTAATATTTAAAAAAATTATTTAATTTAATATTTTTTTAAATAGTTTTATTTAATTTAATATTTTTGAAAAAAAATTATTTAATTTAATATTTTTGAAAACCACTTTTATTTAATTTAGTATTTTTGAAAAAAAAATTATTGAAAAAAAATTATTTAACTTAATTTTATAAAATATTTTATATGTGTTCTTAAAGGGTATATTTGTCCGTTATTATTTCATATCATTCAACTCAATTTGAAGAGTTATATGGACCTTTTGTTAATTTTTGGGCCCAGCTGGGCCCAAAACACAATTCTCCCTTTTAGGAAATTCTTAAATATCTAAGAAATTTTAAATTAATAATCAACAAAGTACATTAAAAAATAACAAACAAAATTCATAATACAATGTTAAATAACTTTTTATAACTCCTATTTTTCTCAATTCCGCTATATCTTGAAACCATTATATACTTCAAACTTCTTTTATCTTTTAAGGCATTAAATTTTAACACTATGTCTCTTTTTTTAAGAGTTTTTTAATTTCATATATTTAATAATCATCTCTTCATTTTTAAAGTATTTTAGACTTTTGTATTTTAACTTTTGATTATATCTATTATTTTTTTCTATATAAGTCATATATATACAAATACTATACCACTGAAATATAATATTTTATCTAAAGATAAATTAATCAATTATTTATTTATGGATAAATTAATAATCCCGTTAAGATGATGATTTCTCTAACTCCTAAGCATATTATTTTATAGAGGCTTTATTCTATGTGTATTGATATTATTGTTAATTTATTTCTTTTTCTATTTTCATCCTCATTATTAATAAATTATCACATTTTCTTCCTTGTCTACCTTTGTATTAAAAAAAATAGTGCATTAATTCTCAAACTTGGCACTAACACAAATCTAAGCTAAAAATAATGATTGAACTCATATCACATTAGTAACATAGTCTAGGATTTTTATTAGTATATATTTCAGCTCATGTGACATATGGTAGGTTCACCTCTTCCACCCCTTCTCCGTCGAAACACCACCACTCACTAAGTTCACCATCACTCGAACAACTTGGCAGCACGTTTATCCACTCGTGGGTTTCATACTCTAGTAATATCACAAGTCTAGAACTGTTGTTGTCCGACCACTTCTCTAGTCTTTATCTCTAATACTAAAACCCCAACCTTATTTTCAATATCTACATTTCCCTCATTTGGGTGGTCATATTTCCTCTTCACAAATTACCCTCTTTGCCTTTTATGTCTCAGCCACCCCAAACACTTTTTCCAACTTGTTATTCTCTTCTTCGATGGACTCCTATGCTTTTTTGCTCTATCTATGGTACATAAACGCAAGACAATCTCCAAGAATGGTGTAGTCAAAACAACTACACACTAATTCTTGTTATTGTACATGTTCATCTCTACTATTTTTTTTATGAATAATACTAATGCATTTGTCTATTGTTCATTTTGTACATGGCTTTGTGAATTCATATCTGTGGATCAATTTGAAAATATCCATTTGATTTTTCCATGTACTATCCAAATGCAACATGTGTTTAAGTGTCATTATACGCTTTATACAATTTTTTTTTTTTTTTTTTTTGAGTTATACTAGTTATGATTTCGAGGGCATAGCTAGTTTAAGACAAATGGGTAATGCATCTACAAAGAGTATCAATTTGAGAGATGGTCTCTGACCATCAAGAGAAGGCAATATCAGGCAAATGGAGATTGAAAGTGATTTAAAAATGTTCCTACTAATGAAAATATAGGGTCCTCTAAATAATTCTAATGACATGCAAAATATTTATGAAATTAATAACTCTTTGACAAGCACATTTCTCTTTGATTCTATAGCAAATTTTGGCTATAATTGTAAAAATTGTGTTAAATGGGAATATGGAGTAAAATAAGTTAGAATAGCAAATGAAGATATGAAAGGGATGTTTTTATCTCGACGTATTTAATTTTATTTGAATTATTAAACTTATGTGTCTTTTCCTAAACCAAAATAGGAGCAAGACTTCAGCAAATGTTCCTAAACCAAGGCCGGCAGCTCCAGATGCCTAAAGTCTAAAACTTTCTTCCTCTTAAAACATGACATTGTTACACATTCTATTAAGGGGAAGTTGTGTTTTCATGGGCCAATATGGTAATAATATTGTTTTTGGAACCCAGGTTTGTGAAATGGGAAAAACATCTGTTAATGTGGAAACTTATATCAGTTTCATGCACTCTGAGCTGGCTGTGTTTTTTCTACCGAGCTTGCCCCTCCAGGTACCCATTCCTCTCATCTTTCTACACACTGTCACGGAGGCGAAGCAGAGGTTCCCACAAGAAAACCCTAGCGTTCAGCCGTTCTTTCTTCCCTCTCTCTCATTTTTGCAGTCATTCCTCTCATCTGTCTTCACTCCGTCACCGAGGCGAAGCAGAGAATCTTATATATTTTTCAACAATTTCTCTCATTTAATTTCTGAAGCCTTTAATCCCAAACTCCAATCTAGTTTTCTATCTTCAACCCCTTCTCCTCTCAAAGTCCTAACCATTTGAACCCGATCATCCCAATTTCGTCACCCCTTCGGATCGAAGAGGGTGTGAAAATTTGCAAAATTTCACACATTTGAAAGTATAAACCTTTACTTGAAAACCTGAATCGAAATTTTTGTTGCTTGTGGTAATTGTGAAGAACCAAATGGAGCACTTCATTGAAACAAGGTCGAGTTAAGAAGACGGCTTGATGAGGGTACGTGTTGACTGAAAATCTGGTTTAGGAAAGTGAACCGGAATGGAAGCGACAACTCTGATATATTGGGTTCATGAAGAAGAATCTCGTGTTCTTCTCATTGGATCACATTTTTCTGTAACCTTCACATCAAATGTGAAGGTAATTAATTTGTATTTAGGGTTGTTTTTTTAATATTTTTTTTGTTTAAACTGGAGCAAAAGAGTGATTTTCGAGTGGTTGTTGTATTTGCAATTTTTCCTCCATTGGTGAGGGCATAGGTTGAGGCGAATGTCGATTTTGGATCGTATGAGCGGCTGTTCGATCTCAATATTTTTGTGTATTGGAGACTCATGAAATGGAAAAATGTTGTGGACATATTTAGAAATTGGGTGGAAAACTTGTGTATTTATTCAAATTTTTAGACTGATGGTAATAATTGATGAATATAATTAGGCAATATCATATATTGGCGATTAAAATGCATAAATTATGTGTTGGTTAGTAGAAATTGTTGGTAGTGTTTGTGAATTTGTAATGTTTGTTGGAATTTGTAGTGTACATCTTTTGTCAACGAAGACAGAATTGTTTCATCGCATCAGGTACTACCTTAATGCAAAACATGTACTACCTTAATGGGCTTGAGGTACTACATTAATGTACATCAGGTACTATCTTAGTGCATATTTGAGAAATGTTGTTGTTGTGTGACTTAAGACACAATTAGTTCATTTCATTACACATTGCAGTATGACATTGTTATGTTCTCATAGGTTACTCCATCGGTGGCGTATGTAATCATAACAAATTTCATGTACTACCTTAATGCACATAAGGTACTACCTTAATGCACATAAGGTACTACCTTAATGGTCTTCAGGTACTACCTTAATGTACCTCAGGTACTACCTTAACGCACCTCAAGTACTACCTTCACGTGTTGAGATGGGCTGCTGACCTGGATACCTGGAGGGGCAATTTCGGTAGAAAAAAAACAACCGGCTCAGAGTGCATGAAACTGATATAAGTTTCCACATTAACAAATGTTTTTCCCATTTCATAAACCTGGGTTCCAAAAACAATATTATTACCATATTGGCCCATGAAAACACAACTTTCCCTTCTATTAAAGTTTTGATGTCCACATCTGGACCTATTAAAGCACATGTGTTCAGACTTTAGCGTGTCAAAGAGGTCACACAACAAAACAAAGAAGACAGACATTTTCATTAAGGACAGGAACGCTTCAACAGCCCAAATTCCCTACTCCATTCAATTTTACTATTGTGGCAGCTAACAACCCCCGTCGGCTGTCGTAGTTTGTCATTTGACAAGATCATGTGTATAGAGAAGCTAACATTACCACTGAGTAACAAATTTAGGCTATAGCAGTCAGGATAATGTCAAATAGGAATGGAGTTCTCAAGTTCGTCAGAATAGTAGCTGGTGAGGATATCAGAAAGTTCTTCCTCCTTTTGGAAAAAGGTATTGCGTATCACACTTCCTCGTACAGTTTCTAATGTTCACATCTTAACCTATAAAAAAAATGTTCACATTCTAGCATCTCAAAAAGGGCAAAGCATTTCCATATTGACTTCTAGCAGCCACCATGTGGTTGTCAAAAGTCCTAACCACATCAACCAACTAAATCTTCCCCTCAGGCACCTAATTTGTTCTATAAGTGGACTAATTCAGCATTCTGTTGGATGGAAGAGAAACTCTCCCTCTTACACTTTGATCATAACATAATCATGTGCGATGTCATTACTCAATTTCTTTCACTCCTTCTACTATCTGGGTTTTTGTCCCAAGGAACAATTAAACTCAGCTCATGTGATGCCAATCAGAACATGAATTGCCTAGAAGTTGAGAAGGAAGCACTTCTTAAGTTCAAACAAGGCCTCACAGATCCTTCAGGTCGGCTGTCATCTTGGGTCGGAGAAGATTGTTGTAAATGGAGAGGAGTTAGCTGCTATAACAGGACTGGACGCGTCATCAAGCTCAAACTTGGCAACCCATTCCCAAACAGTTTGGAGGGCGATAGAACAGCTAGCGAGTTGGGCGGTGAGATCAATCCTTCTTTGCTCAGCTTGAAATATCTGAATTATCTAGACCTCAGCAAGAATAATTTTGAAGGAATGGAAATTCCAAAATTCATTGGATCGCTTGGGAAGTTGAGATATCTCAATCTCTCTGGAGCATCCTTTGGTGGTATCATCCCTCCAAATATTGCAAACCTCTCAAACTTGCGCTACCTTGATCTCAACACATACTCTATCGAACCAAACAAGAATGGCCTGGAATGGCTGTCAGGCCTTTCTTCTTTGAAGTACCTTAACTTGGGAGGTATTGATCTCAGCAAGGCTGCAGCCTACTGGCTCCAGACCGTTAATACTTTACCGTCTCTTTTGGAGTTGCACATGCCCAACTGTCAACTTTCCAACCTTTCTCTTTCTCTTCCATTTCTCAATTTTACCTCTCTTTCCATTCTTGATCTCTCAAACAGTGGGTTTGACTCCACCATTCCTCACTGGTTATTTAATCTCAGTAGCCTTGTGTACCTTGATCTCAACTCCAACAACCTCCAAGGTGGACTACCAGATGCATTCCAGAACTTCACTTCTCTCCAGCTACTTGATTTGTCCAAGAATTCGAACATTGAAGGTGAGTTACCGAGAATACTGGGAAATTTGTGCTATTTACGGACATTGATTCTTTCTGTTAACAAACTTTCTGGTGAGATAGCTGAGTTCCTCGATGGCTTATCTGCATGCTCTTACAGCACCTTAGAGAATCTGGATTTGGGATTCAATAAACTGACTGGAAACCTGCCAGATTCATTGGGGCATCTTAAGAATTTAAGATATCTTCGGTTATGGTCTAATTCATTTGGCGGTTCAATTCCAGAATCAATTGGGAGCTTATCCTCTTTACAGGAATTGTACCTCTCGCAGAATCAAATGGGTGGGATCATCCCAGACAGCCTTGGACAACTCTCATCACTGGTCGTGCTAGAGCTCAATGAGAACTCATGGGAAGGTGTCATAACAGAAGCTCATTTTGCCAACCTCTCAAGCTTAAAGCAGTTGTCTATTACTAAAAGTTCTCCAAATGTTTCTTTGGTTTTCAACATCTCCTCTGACTGGGCTCCTCCTTTCAAACTCACATACATCAACCTTAGATCTTGCCAATTGGGTCCCAAATTTCCTACCTGGCTCAGAACTCAAAATGAGTTGACCACCGTAGTGCTGAATAATGCTGGAATTTCAGGTACTATACCAGATTGGTTATGGAAATTAGATTTGCAGCTCAGTGAACTAGACATTGCTTATAATCAATTAAGTGGCAGAGTTCCAAACTCATTAGTGTTCAGCTACCTAGCCAATGTTGATTTGAGTTCAAACCTCTTCGATGGTCCTCTCCCACTCTGGTCGTCTAATGTAAGTACACTGTATCTGAGGGGAAATCTATTTTCTGGACCAATTCCTCAGAACATCGGTCAAGTAATGCCCATTTTGACAGATTTAGATATCTCTTGGAACTCTCTAAATGGCAGCATTCCCTTGTCTATGGGTGATCTACAGGCTTTGATCACCTTGGTTATCTCCAATAATAATTTATCTGGAGAAATTCCTCAGTTCTAGAACAAGATGCCTTCCCTGTATATTGTAGATATGTCAAACAACAGCCTCTCAGGTACAATACCAAGATCACTGGGTTCCCTCACTGCACTCAGATTCTTGGTGCTATCCAACAACAATCTCTCTGGTGAACTTCCTTCCCAGCTGCAAAACTGCAGTGCCTTGGAAAGCCTTGATCTTGGTGATAACAAATTTTCTGGAAACATTCCAGCCTGGATAGGAGAAAGCATGCCATCCCTGTTGATCTTAGCCTTGCGGTCCAACTTCTTCAGCGGTAATATTCCTTCAGAAATCTGTGCCCTTTCCGCTCTTCACATACTGGACCTCTCACACAACCATGTGTCAGGATTCATTCCTCCCTGTTTTGGGAACTTGAGTGGCTTCAAATCTGAACTTTCCGATGATGATCTAGAACGGTATGAGGGACGCTTGAAACTCATTGCAAAAGGAAGAGCACTGGAATACTATAGCACTCTCTACCTTGTGAATAGTCTGGATCTGTCCAATAATAGCTTATCAGGAGAGATTCCAATAGAACTAACAAGCCTTCTGAAACTGGGAACCTTGAATTTGTCCAGCAATAATTTGGGGGGAAATATACTAGAAAAGATTGAAAACTTGCAGTGGTTGGAGACTCTCGACCTATCAAGAAACAAACTTTCTGGTCCAATTCCAATGAGCATGGCTTCCATAACCTTTTTGGTTCACCTGAATCTGGCACACAATAACTTGTCAGGGAAAATCCCAACAGGCAACCAGTTTCAAACCTTGATTGATCCGTCTATTTACCAGGGCAACCTCGCACTTTGTGGATTTCCTCTAACGACAGAGTGCCATGACAACAATGGAACAATTCCAACTGGGAAAGGAGAAGACAATGATGATGAAGATGGAGATGACTCTGAATTGCCATGGTTCTTTGTTAGCATGGGACTAGGATTCATCATAGGATTCTGGGGAGTTTGTGGCACTTTGATAATCAAGACGTCATGGCGGTATGCTTTTTTTCGTTTTGTCGAGAAAATGAAAGATAGGCTCCTTCTGGCTGTGGCACTGAATGTTGCCCGTCTGACAAGAAAGGTGTAGGTGTTTGAAAAAAACTGTGGCAGCTGAAGAAAATCTGGGAACATGCTTTAAGATGAAAAGATACTTGTTGAAAACATCAGTTCTCATCAATTGTAAACCTGCCATTTACACAAACAAATTTATGTTTGGGAATTATTTCTTATGATCTTGATTGCTTTTAAATATTGTGTTAGTAGCACGAATAATCAGCCAAACCTATTTTACAGTTAAAGCTCCAATACTGGCAGAGTCCTAGGCCTTGTTTACTTGTCAGAAGAGAAGGAATAGGAATATATCTCCCAAGAATATATAACTCCGAAAAAAATTATTTCAATTCCAAGCAGAGACTCGATCTCCACCCTGCCTCCACAGCTATATTTGATGTTTGAACACGCTTGGTGGACATGAGTCGCAATCTCCAGAAGCGTCACCTTGCAGCAGAACCTGAATTCTATTCATAGTGACATATAATATAAGGATATGATGGCTGATAAAAAGGCCGCATAACCCAAGGCAGGCAGAAATATAAAAGGCTGAGAGAAACTTCAATCATTTGGAATGGCGATCAGGTTTAGCCAGCATATTCCAAATTAATGCATAGAGACGAATGTAACCCGTTCAACGAACAATAAACTAGAAGATTCGTATTGATCAACAAGAAGATTCATATTGGTCAACAAAACACCCTTCTCTCTCTTTCTCCATTTACTTGTACAAATTGCTTTCCAATGCTTGTTTTTGCAGGTGCTCTGGTTGTACTCAAGAGGTCAACCTCCACCGTCCGATCATTCTTGACGGCGTCACGACTTCTTCCACAACCACGGCATTTCAGATTTCACCTTTGATAGCGGTAGACTGGTACACCTTTGATAGGAACGTCTTTATTCCATCTTATTTATCAATCATCATTAAATTATAATTCATTTCAGGATCTGAGGGACATCAAGTCCTTGAGAATGTACAATTCCCTTTTTGATACAATTAATTGATGGAATTGCTGGGCCTGGAGCCTCCGGTTTTATCTGTCTCTTGTTTGGGCACCCAAGTTCCGTGTTCCTTTTTGTGTTCCTGCATCACATAGGACACAGCTGCGGCTCACTAACATAAGATGTCTGATTCTATCTTATGTTCCTTGAGAGAAATCCTGCTTGTATGCTGCTGCTCTGCTGCTTCTGTTCAGGCTTTTGATTCATTGCTTCGTAAGTTACAAAAGTATGTCCCAAATGGGGCAGAGTTGCTGATTTGTGTACCAGAGCTGGTGTCATTGGATTATCATTAGCTTCCACCAGAAAATGCAGGCAAGAACTCAGATGGTTCAAGTTCTCTGGAAGATATCCAACTAGAAGATATATTAATTCCAAGTTAATTATCCTTGTTTTCCAGGTCTGTTAAATGCATTGAGATTGACAAAGAGGCAAAGCTATCTTTTGAGAAGACAGTTGGCCGCTTACCAAAGTCTATAGATGGTACCATCAGATGGCATCATGCAGACACTTCAATTGTTAGTGTTCAAAACCTCAAACATTTACACTCATACATACACATGCCCCCACACACATACAAACAAAAACACAAATAACCCTCTGAATTTTCCTCTGGAGCTCATACATACGGATATCTCCTACTTTTTTATTCTTTTACATTACTAGTGACTAAAGTCAGATAAGCTGGCAATATTATTGAAAATTAAATTTTGACTTCTCACTCTTGTAAATATTTCAGCCTATAATAAGAGTTTCATTCATTGAACTGGAACAGAGACCTCTTTCTTGGCTAGTGGGATCAGGTGTAGTTGTTGTTGAGCCTCCTAGAAAGGGGCTGGATCCATCTCTGGTTGATGCACTACGGACTATATCATTAGCTGAGAAAGGAGCTATATCAACTGAAAGGTATGGGTGCTTCTGTAATTTCCATGTGACTGAAATGTATGAAACAGCAACTCTAAAGCTTTAAGATTTAAGTAATTCATTCTTTGTGCCTCTATTTCAGGTCTTTTTCAAAGGTCAAGAACGAAAACGAACCATGGATTTTACGTGCAAAGGAAGCCTCAGTTCAGATTGAAAGCAAAACATCTCCAGAAGAGGGTCGTCACTGCCTAAAACTCTTATCTATATTAGTTGTGGATGGGAAAGCTTCAAAGAGGTATTTCTGGATCTTAAGTTTCTATGTTGTCTACTTAGAATTGCCTTGCAATTAGATCTGATTCTACTTTGATTTTTGGCAAATTAGAAAACACGAATTATTGTCTCAATCTTCTAATACTGAAATTATTAAACAGGATTGTAAGTCATTGTTGTCCTGTAAGGAATGGCATTTGGATAAAGCCCATGGTTTTAATTTCTTTCCTGGAACCCAGAGGTAATACATTCTTCTTTCTTTCTTTTCTTTTTAGAAGACATGATGCATCTTGTAGCTGGGAGTATCATCTTGAATGAACAATGGCATCATTCAAGAACATCTAGTACTATATGACCTTGCATATTTGAAGGCACTGAACCTATGGCATAGTTTCCAATGAAGAATGGCCATTGTTATCATTGTATGCAACCAAAAAGAAAGAAAAGATTTAGCTGGGTAAATTTCTCTCTCACTTCCCACTCCTCTGTTCTCCTTCTCTCTCGCAGGAACCTCTTCTTCAGCACTTTAACAAGGTGTGCTCTTGGCACAATTCCATGCAGTGCAGTTCAGTTGCCCCTATGGCCAGACCGACAGATGGTTCCACCCCTTCATCTACAACTGGGAACCATTGTACGTGGTGTTTCTCAGGACATCTACAATGCGGGCTACCTTTTCCACTCCACTAAGGGGTAACTACTTGTGGCTTGGCATAATGCATGCTCCCCAACAGATAAATTTCTCATCCATGGCTCAGGATTCACATCCAAGAAAGGCAGGCCTTTGAGATGCAGTATTATCTCATAAATGCTTGGGTTGATGCAATCACCAACACTTTTGGCTATTAGGAGCACAATCATTGTTATGGGTAGTAAGAGGAGGTTGTTTGTGAGTTCAAGGCATATGACACAGATGGAAACAGTCATCCTCATTGAACCAGCCATCAGGAAGGCTGCTCCAAGAACAGCATAAAGCCCTTGGTCAATTTTTGTATAGACGCCGATGGCAATACCAAGAATGCATGGGGGGCATTCTTTCACCAAACTCCAGAGGAATTGGGGCCAGAAAAGAAATTGCCCTACAAACATAAACCCCTGTATCTTTAGCTAAGCTTTGATACCACTTGTCATGCAAGCTTTAATCCCAAACAAGGTTTGAAATTTTGCCGATATTTCAACAAAATATCGAATATTAACGACAGTCAAAGCAAAAAATGGCATGGAAATGAGAAATTTTGAATCGCCAATTTATGGGCTTGGACCGAAATAATCGCTGAAGTGGATGAAGCAAAAAATCTCCAAAAATTCTTTGAAAAATGACTTTTTTTGCCAAAAAGTCTGTGACATATCTATATGTTTCTTTTCCTCCAATCAAGGGTTGAAATGAAAGATTTTTGATCCAATGACCAGGATGAAGCTTGTGTGTTTTTAAACCTCATCTGAATTAAATGTCTGATCTAAGGGCCAAGCTTAAATCATGGATTGAAATTTTGGATACTTCATTTAAATAATGCCTAGAGAGTGGGCAATTTTTTTTTTAATTTATAGTTTATTTTAAATTTATATTATCTTTTTATTTTTTTATTTTTTTTCATATTTATCACATTAACCCTATTTTAAAAAATTATTATCACTTCACTTTAATTTTTTTTATATTTATCCTTTTATTTTATTTAATTTTGAATTTTTTGTTTTAAAATATTAAAAATATAAATTTATTTAAAAAATTACTCAAACATTAAAAAAAATAATGTCATTTTAATATTTATGAAATATAATTTTAAATTAAAATTAATTTGATAAGATAAATTATTAATATAACTTTTAATAATTTTAATTATTTAGATAAATTAATTGTACTAAAAAATAATTATCACCACAAATTTTTAATAAAATTTTAGAAATTAAATCTTAAATAAAATATTTTATATAAATCTAAGAAATGATTTAATGCTTTTATTTAAAATATAATAAAACATTTTAAATTTTTAAAATAAATATATTAAAGGAATTCAAGATAATTTTTTCTAAAAAACTTAAAAAAAATATTATTAGAATTTTTAATATAGATTTTTTTGTTATAAAATTTAAATTTTTTGAAAGTAGTAATCATACTTAAAGTCAAATTAAATTGAATTTAAAAAATTTAATGAAGATTAGAAATTGTTAATCACAATCCTTAATCTAATTATGAAATATAATCTGCTTCCCTGTGAAGAGTTGTGTTGAAAAGATGATGGGACACAAAGCAATGCCGGGAGATGCTGGGAATCGGACATGGCCTTTGTTGTTTATTAACACATTTATTTATTTTTGGCAAGTCTCCGAGTATATATGTAAGTGTTTGTGTGAATTTGTGACCAAAAGATAGAAAAATAAGAGACAAAGCGGATTAAAAAAACTTGGAAGGAAAACTTCATATTTCAGAACGTTGTACATGAAGCTGAAGTGCTAAACTATCTAGAAGCATTCATTTATTTCTGGAACATAATGTCAGAAGGTTGCACACGAAGCTGAACTGCTAGGCTACATCAAAGCATTCATTCATTTCAGGAACTTAATTTCAGAAGGTTGTTCCAGTATGATGCTGGCTTTTTCCCAAATTCAGTTTCCTTTGGAGACGGGCTACATTCAGCTGAATAACTAGAAGCAGCCACTCTTTGATGTCATTCACAAGCCTAAAATAGGCATGCCTCCATGACTCCTTCACTACCAAGGTGCCACAAACTCCCCAAAACCCCACCACAAATCCTGTTCCCATGCTCATGTAGAACCACTTCATTTCAGCCTCAGCTCCATCTTCATCGTCATCTTCATCATCTCCACTGGGAAGATTGGGGGTTCCATCATCATCACCAGGACACTTAGCGGTTATTGGACGCCCACATAGTGCAGGGTTGTCCCAGTATATTGATGGATCATCCAGGGTTTGCAGCTGGTTGCCTGATGGAATTCTACCTGACAGGTTGTTATACGACAGGTTCAAGTGATTCATGAGAGTCAAAGAAGCCATACCTGGTGGAATTGGACCGGAAAGCTGGTTTCTTGAGAGGTCTAGAGTTTCCAACAATTCTAAGTTCCCAATGTTGTCTGGTATTTTTCCTGTCAAATGGTTCATAGACAAGTTCAAGGTGCCTAATCTTGAAAGATTTGTTAGCCCTCCGGGCACATCTCCAGATAGGCCATTGTTAGACAGGTCGATGCTATTCACAAGATAGAGAATGTTTCTATATGAATCTTCCCTTCCTTTCGTCAACACCGTCAATTCGGCCTCATATCTGTATGTTTCAATTTCAGATGCCATAGCACTCAAATTCCCAACGCAAGAGGGAATAGATCCTGACAGATTATTTTGTGCAAGATCCAATATGTGAAGAGAGGAAAGAGTGCAAAGTTGTAACGGAATGCTCCCATCAAACAAATTTGATCGTAGTCGTAGAATCCAAAGACTTGGCATTGTTTGTCCAATCCATGCTGGAATATTTCCTGAAAATCTGTTGCCTCCGAGATCAAGAGTACGGATGTTTGTGCAATTCTGCAAGGCAGAAGGAAGTTCCCCAGAAAGATGATTGTTGCTGAGCATTAAAAACATAAGGTAGGACAGAGAACCCACAGAAGTTGGCAGCTCGCCAGATAAGTTGTTGTTTGACAGGTCTACATGCGCCACCAAATTGGGAACACCATTCCACAATGCAGGGATTTCTCCAGTCAAACTATTGTTTGAGATTTCCAGAGTCACTAAACCAATTAGTTCACCAATGGACTCGGGAAGGGTTCCACTTAGAGAGTTATGAGAGAGATCTAACTCTGTCAGCATGGGCATTCTTTCCCCGATATCCCGAGGGATTGGTCCAGAAAATGAATTATTTCTCAAAAGTAGGCTACTCACATTTGATGACCAAAGGGGCAGAGAACCATTGAAATGGTTCCACATCAAACAAACCGAGGATTGAAGAGTGAACTTTAATGAGTTTGGAGTTCTGCCACTTAATTGATTATAGCCCAAGTCCAGTTGATCCAATTCCAAGTCTAACTTCCAAAACCACTCTGGTATGGTGTCTGAAATTCGAGCATTCCTGAGTATTAGAGTGTTAAGCTCATTTTGGTTTCTGAGCCAAACTGGAAATTTAGGACCCACTTGGCATGATCTCAGATTAAGGTATTGGAGCTTAAAAGGGGGAATCCACTCAGAACTGATATTGATAACCAATGTTAGGTCTGGAAGTAACGAAAATTTAGCGATGGACAACTCCTTTAAGTTTGTGAGATTTGACAAATGGGCTTCTGTTAGAACACCTTCCCATGGATTCTCAGAGATATCTAACGCAGCCAACTCATTAAGTTGTCCAAGTGTTTCTGGAATGGTCCCACTCATTTGATTATTAGAGAGGTATAGCTCTTCCAAATTCGACAAGTTTCCTATTGAATTCGGAATTGAGCCTACAAACGAGTTCTCCCAAAGCAGAAGAGACTGCAAGTTGTCCAGGTTTCCTAGTGAATAAGGAAGAAAACCACCCAGTTCATTCAATCCCAGATTCAGGTTCTCTAAACTACACTTGTTGCACCCAGATAAAACATCTATCATTTCAGTTATTTCCCCATTCAAATCGTTCTCAGAAAGGATCAGTGTTTTCAAGTTGCAGAGGCTACCCATCTTTCTTAAACTTTCAAGACAAGTCCTGTTTGCAAATGCATCTAAAATTGAGCCTCGAAGATTGTTAAAGCTGAGATCAAGGTGCACAAGATTCCTCAGCTGGAATAACCAGTGGGGTATTGTGGAGTTGAAACCATTGTTGGAGAGAACAAGTATTGAAAGGGATGTAAGATTGGAAGATGGGAGAGAACGAGGGAGGACAGAAAGTCCACAACTAGATAGATGCAACTCTGAAAGAGAAGGAAGCTTGCTAACAGCATGAAGCCAATAAGCAGAAGCTCTACTTAGATTGACTCCTTCTAAATTAACGTGTCTTAAAGAAGAAAGACCAGATATCCACTGAAGATTATTCTGGCTGGACTCATCAGGGTATCTGTTGAAATCAAAGTATTCCTTGAGGTCAAGGTAGATTAACCTGGAAAGATTTCCAAGTTGTGGAGGAATTGGTCCACTGAAGGAGGCACAGGAGAGATTGAGATATCTCAACCTTTCCAGTGAACCAATAAACCTTGGGATTCCAGTCCCTTCAAAATTATTCATGCTCAGGTCTAAGTGATTCAGATATTTCAGATCAAGCAAAGAAAGACTTATCTCACCGCCCAACTTGCCATCTGTTCCATCATCATCAAGACTACGCAGATTGAGTTTGATGACATGTCCACTCCTGTTGTTGCAGACGACGCCTCTCCACTTGCAGCAGTCTTCCCCTACCCAAGATGAGAGTCGATGAGAAGGATCTGTAAGGCCTTGTTTGAACTTGAGAAGAGCTACCCTCTCAGTGTCAATGGAGGCTGCCCTATGGTGATCACCATGGCAGCAGCCTGGTTTAAGGGTTTCATGGAAAAGAAACCCCGAGGACATAATGACAAGAAAAAGAAGTTGAAGACAGGCATTGGTAGTAGCCATGTTTCTATGCGAGTTGCTGAAGTAGTATACCGTGAAGCTCTATACATAAGAACAAATGCAATTACCCCAAAGCTTTGGCATTGTCACACGTTCTAGTAAAGTTTTGATGTCCACATCTGGACCTATTAAAGCAAGTGTTACATTAGCGTGTCAAAGAGGCCACACTACAAAACAAAGAAGGCAAGACATTTTCATTAAGGACAGGAACGCTTCAACAGCTCAAATTCCCTACTCCATTCAGTTTTACTATTGTGGCTCTAACAACCCCCACCAGGAGTCTGGCTGTCGTAGTTTGTCAGTTGACAAGATCACAACTCATAATGCGTATAGAGAAGCTAACACTATCACTGAGTAAAAATTTAGGCTATAGCAGTCAGGATAATGTCAAATGGGAACAGAGTTCTCAAGTTCGGTAGAATAGTAGCTGGTGAGGATATCACAAAGTTACTCCTCCTTTTGGAACAAGGTATTGTCACACTTCCTAACAGAGTTTCTAATGTTCACATCATAACCTATAAAAAATGTTCACATTCTAGCGTCTCAAAAAGGGCAAAGCATTTCAATATCATGTGGGGTCAAATGTCCTAACCACATCAACCAACTAAATCTTCCCCTCAAGCACCTAATTTGTTCTGTAAGTAGACTAATTCAGCCTTCTGTTGGATAGAAGAGAAACTCTCTTCCTCTTACACTTTGATCATAACATAATCATGTGCAATGTCATTACTCAATTTCTCTCACTCCTACTATTTGTCCCAAGGAACAATTAAACTCAGCTCATGTGATGCCAATCAGAACATGGATTGCCTAGAAGTTGAGAAGGAAGCACTTCTCAAGTTCAAACAAGGCTTCACGGATTCTTGAGGTTGGATGTCATCTTGGGTCAGAGAAGATTATAGTAAATGGAGAGGAGTTAGCTGCTATAACAGGACTGGAAGCATCATCAAGCTCAAACTTGGCAACCCATTCCCAAACAGTTTGGAGGGCGATGGAACAGTTAGCGAGTTGGGTGGTGAGATCAATCCTTCTTTGCTCCATTTGAAATATCTGAATTATCTAGACATCAGCATGAATAATTTTGAAGGAATGGAAATTCCAAAATTCGTTGGATCACTTGGGAAGTTGAGATATCTCAATCTCTCTGGAGCATCCTTTGGTGGTATGATCTCTCCATCTATTGCAAACCTCTCAAACTTGCACTACCTTGATCTCAACACACTATCGAACCAAACAAGAATGGCCTGGAATGGCTGTCAGGCCTTTCTTCTTTGAAGTACCTTAACTTGGGACGTATTGATCTCAGCAAGGCTGCAGGCTACTGGCTCCAGATACTTTACCTTCTCTTTTGGAGTTGCACTTGCCCAACTGTCAACTTTCCAACCTGTCCCTTTCTCTTCCATTTCTCAATTTTACTTCTCTTTCCCTTCTTGATCTCTCAAGGGTTTGACTCCACCATTCCTCACTGGTTATTTAATCTCAGTAGCCTTGTGCACCTTGATCTCAACTCCAACAACCTCCAAGGTGGACTTCCAGATGCATTCCAGAACTTTACTTCTCTCCAGCTACTTGATTTGTCCAAGAATTCGAACATTGAAGGAGAGTTTCCAAGAACACTGGGAAATTTGTGCAATTTGCGGACATTGATTCTCTGTTAACAAACTTTCTGGTGAGATAACTGAGTTCCTCAATGGCTTATCTGCATGCTCTTACAGCACCTTAGAGAATCTGGATTTGGGATACAATAAACTGACTGGAAACCTGCAAGATTCATTGGGGCATCTTAAGAATTTAAGATATCTTCAATTACTGTCTAATTCATTTTGCAGTTCAATTCCAGAATCAATTGGGAGCTTATCCTCTTTACAGGTATTGTACCTCTCTCAGAATCAAATGGGTGGGATCATCCCAGACAGCATTGGACAACTCTCATCGCTGGTCATGCTGGAGCTTAATGAGAATTCATGGGAAGGTGTCATAACAGAAGCTCACTTTGCCAACCTCTCAAACCTAAAGCAGCTGTCGATTACTAAAAGTTCTCCAAATGTTTCTTTAGTTTTCAACATCTCTAACTGGGCTTCTCCTTTCAAACTCACATACATTAACCTTAGATCTTGCCAAGGTCCCAAATTTCCTAGCTGGCTCAGAACTCAAAATGAGTTGACCACTATGGTGCTGAATAATGCAGCTCAGTGAACTCGACATTGCTTATAATCAATTAAGAGGCAAAGTTCCAAACTCACTAGTGTTCAACTACCTATCCAATGTTGATTTGAGCTCAAACCTCTTTGATGGTCCTCTCCCACTCTGGTATTTGTGGGGGCCTTATCCCACGTGTCCACCCACGAGTACATCCATGCGTCTGTCCACGTGGCATTATCCCAGTTAGGGCATGTGACAGTTCTTCATCACTATTCAAACAACCTTCAAGGCACCCGGGTTCTGTCTAGACCATTTGCGCCACTGAGCGGCCCGCATCCCCCCGATAGCCTCAAATCTTCTCTGATATGCAAGCCCTGGTTAGCTGACACCAGATTGACTGATAAGACCCTTCCCATCCTCACGTCTACTTCAGTAGACAGGCACAACAAGTCTCAAGTCACCAGCAAGGTTGAAAAGACTACAAGCTATGTCATGACGCGTCGTCTAACACAGCCCCAACCGTCCTATAAATATGATGATTGTCTTGTCACTACTGCACAATCATCACTACAATGACCATCTCAGCACTATTGAGCCCCTCTCCACCTTTGAACACTATAAAAACCCTACTGTAATAGAACAGAAGGAGAGGACACTGTGAGTTCTATGATCTCTCTCTCTAAGGGTTTCCATTCTCTCTCTAAAGGTTTCCATTCTTCCTAGCATCTGACTTGGGCTTCGGAGGGTGTGCCCGAACAACCCGTCCGAACATCTTTGTGTAGGGAAGCAGGAAGTCCAAATTCTAGCATCTGAACGGGAGCTTTCATTGCTACCTCAGAGGGAGGAATCCATCATCAGTTGACTTGGTATCAACAGTATTTTAATGTGAGTACACTGTATTTGAGGAGTAATTTGTTTTCTGGACCAATTCCTCAAAACATTGGTGAAGTAATACCCATTCTGACAGATTTGGATATCTCTTGGAACTCTCTGAATGGCAGCATTCCCTTGTCTATAGGTAATCTAAAGGCTTTGATGATCACCTTGGTTATCTCCAAAAATAATTTATCTGGAGAAATTCCTCAGATCTGGAATGAGATGTCTTCCCTGTATATTGCAGGTATGTCAAACAACAGCCTCTCAGGTATAATACCAAGATCAATGGTTTCCCTCACGGCACTCAGATTCTTGGTGCTATCCAACAACAATCACTCTGGTGAACTTCCTTCCCAGCTGCAAAACTGCAGTGCCTTGGAAATCCTTGATCTTGGTGATAACAAATTTTCTGGAAACATTCCATCCCGGATAGAAGAAAGCATTCCATCCCTCTTGATTTTAGCCTTGTGGTCCAACTTCTTCAGCGGTAATATTCCTTCAGAAATCTGTGCCCTTTCCACGCTTCACATACTGGACCTCTCACACAACCATGTGCCAGGATTCATTCCTTCCTGTTTTGGGAGCTTGAGTGGCTTCAAATCTGAACTTTCAGATGATGATATACAGATATAGCACAATACGATGGATGCTTGAAACTTGTTACTAAAGGAAGAGCACTGGAATACTATAACATTCTCTACCCTGTGAATAGTCTGGTTCTGTCCAATAATAGCTTATCAGGGGAGATTCCTATCGAACTAACAAGCCTTCTGAAACTAGGAACCCTGAATTTGTCCAGTAATAATTTGGGGGGAAATATACCAGAAAAATTGGAAACTTGCAGTGGTTGGAGACCCTCGACCTATCAAGAAACAAACTTTCTGGTCCAATTCCAATGAGCATGGCTTCCATAACCTTTTTGTTTCACCTGAATCTGTCACACAATAACTTGTCAGGGAAAATCCCAACAGGCAACCAGTTTCAAACCTTAATTGATCCGTCTACATACCAGGGCAACCCCGCACTTTGTGGATTTCCTCTGATAACAGAGTGCCATGACAACAATGGAACAATTCCAACTGGGAAAGGAGAAGACAATGATGATGAAGATGGAGATGACTCTGAATTGCCATGGTTCTTTGTTAGCATAGGACTGGGATTCATCATAGGATTCTGGGGAGTTTGTGGCACTTTGATAATCAAGACGTCATGGCAGTATGCTTATTTTCGTTTTGACGAGAAAATGAAAGATAGGCTCCTTCTGGCTGTGGCACTGAATGTTGCCCGTCTGAGAAGAAAGGTGTAGGTGTTTGAAAAAAACTATGGCAGTTGAAGAAAATCTGAGAACATGCCTTAAGATGAAGAGATACTTGTTGAAAACATAAGGGGTGTTTGGTACTAGGGAATAGGGAATAGGGAATGGGAATAGACATCTCGTTCCTTTTCTCTCTTATTCCTATGTTTGGATAAATGTTAAGAAGGCGGAAATGAAATAAAAAATTATTCCGGCAGAAATCAAATCCAACTTATGAGTCGGATTTGCATTCATTAAAAGTAGGTGGTATTCTGATTCATTAAACCTATTTGATAATATAAAATAACATAAATTACTATTTTACCCTCTTATCTTGTTCTTCAAACCCGATGTTTATCTTCTTTGTAAAGGTAGAGATCCATTCATCATCCACTTCTTATCTTCTTTGCAAAGCTAGAGACCCATTCATCATCCAATTCTCTGCAACAAGTGATTCTTCCAAATTGAATCAATTAAACCTTCCATGATATTTAAAAAAAAAAAAATCAATTTCTAATTTATAGGGTTTTGGATGTTCATTTTGATTGTTGGATCTAGGATTCGTCATTGTTTGCTGCAACTAGGTTCTGAAAACTCCATTCTACATCTTTGATCAGGTTTACCTTATTTTCTCTTTCTTCTTCTACTTCTTTATATGTGTTTCTTCTTCTCTATAAATCGATTAATTTTTTTTTTATTAATTTATGTTTGGAATCTTTGATGTTTCTTTATCTTATATTAATAGAAACTGGAGAGAAAAATTGAAATGGTTGGAAAAAGATTTTTCGATTTCACGTGTTTACAATATTGAAAATTTTTAATGGTTAGGAAAAAAATAAAAAGAAAAAAACTAACAAAAACAAAACTTTTGGTTTTTTTTCCCCTTTGTTTATTATTATCGGCATCTTCCTTTCCTAGTTAAAGCTATGGATTCTGCCGTCTCGTAGAAAATCTACTGCGTTTTCGGGTTAAAAATTATTCAAATTTTTAATAAAAATAATAATTGAATATTTGTGCATTAGGGTTATACGATTTTTATGGTTAATTTTTTATTTATTGAGTATATATATATTTTTTAGTCTTATTATTTAATAACAAAAAACCTCTCAAATTTTATTTTTTTTAAATAAAAGTAAAAATAAAAAAATATTTTAAATTATATGTAAGGATATTATTGTAAATTTATTTTTTTTTCATTTTCATTTCTATTATTATCAAACATTGGAAAAAAAACAAATAATCATTCCAATCTTGCATTCCTAAGTTCATCCAAATGCTAGAAATGGAATCATCAAATTCATTCCATTCCACTAAGAAATAGGAAAGGAAATAAAATATTATTTCCATTCCCTATTACAACATACCAAACACCCCCTCAGTTCTCATAAATTGAAAACCTGCCATTTGCACAAATAAATTCATGTTTGGGAATTATTTCTTATGATCTTGATTGCTTTTAAATATTGTGTTAGCAGCAGCAATAATCAGCCGAACCTATTTCGCAGTTAAAGCTTCATTACTGGCAGAATCCTACGTCTCGTTCGGTTGGCAGAATAGGAGTGGGAATATATTTCCCAAGAATACATAGCTCTGGAATTAATTATTACTATTCCAATGTCTGAATTTGCCAGGAATCGGAGTAGAAAATTGTTCCCATTCCTATTATTGTGTTCGATTTGAACAAAAATAGAAATTCAAATTTTATTAAACTGTCAAAATTAAGGATACTTAATGATCCGAAAAAAGAAAGCTGTGGTAAAACGCAGCGTTTGGGGAGTCGGAGTTTAGATAGAAATGAATGAAAATGCTGTAGTCTTATAAAACGCTGCGTTTTGGGCTGAGGGATATGAGATATTTGTGAGATTATCCATTCCCGCCACGGCCATCGACCCAGACAATGATGACGCTCTCGATCCTCTCTGCTCAGCCGTCCGCACCACCACTTCCCACCTCCTTTCAACCAAGCCCTAACCCTAACCCTAACCCTAACCCTAACCTTAGCCTATCTCCACTTCCTTCCCTAACCTGCGCCCTCCAATGCCAACACTTCCAATCGTACGCACTCCCTCTTCTCTCTCTTTCTCCACTTACTCGCTTGTACAAATTGCTTTACAATGCTTGATTTTGCAGGTGCTCTGGTTGTACCCAAGAGCTCAATCTCCACCGTCCGATCATTCTCGACGACGTCACCGACTTCTTCAACAACCACGGCGTTTCAGATTTCACCTTTGATAGCTGTAGACTGGTACATCTGATTTTCCCCTATTAATTTTACAGATTTTCTTTTTCCATTTTAATTCATCTAGTATTCATCTTGATTATATGCTTCGCCCTCAGTGGGGGTGGAGATGCCGAGCAAAACTCGCCGTTCGGGGTTCATCAAACAGCCCTCTGATTGGGCTCTATCAGGAAAATTCACACAACATAGTTGATATTCCCCACTGTAAAGGTTTGCATTGCAATCAGTTATATGCGAATTATAGCTTTTGAGTTTATTGTCATTTTTATCCATTTTCATGCTTATAATTTGGGATCTTCCTTTTTTTCATTCAGCTCATCATCCAAGCATCAATGCAGCTGTTGAACTCTTAAAACAAGGTTTATTCTTGTTACTGAGTCTTGATTTGGTCCTTATTCTGATTTGTTTTTATGCTTATTGATTATATGTGTTGTTCTACAAAATATTTTCAGGTATTACTCATTTGAAGGTTGAACCTTATGATGAAGATCAGGGGACAGGTGAGCTGCGATATGTTCAGGTGATTAATGTGGTTGAATTTAAAATAAATGAGTGTCAAGGTTAATAATTAATTGAATTTAGGGGTTGTGCTTTGTAATTTATGTGAATCTAATGAATGCTGTGGGTGCAGATGGCTGTGACCATGAACAACACGTCCCTTCCTGCATCACAAAGATATAGAAACGGTTATTAACTTATCCTAGTATTACCTTATATGCTTTTGCTCCATTTTTGGCTTTGAACTGTTCTCACTAGCTTGTGTAAAGTATACAGTACTAAATTGTGTTTAATTCCAGGTAAAGTACAGGTTACTTTGGTTTGGAATTCAAGGAATGAGAATTCACCTAGTTCAGAAAAACTAAAAGCTTTGGCCAATGTAAACCCATTGCATTTTTCTTTTCTTTTTTCTTTTCTTTCTTTTGTTCTCTTGTTTTGCTTTGCTTTGTTGGGCTGATGCCTGATAATTATGGTTGCAGTTCCTATGGAGAAATGGTGGCCCAAGAAGCAATGTCCATTTGATTCACTCAGTGTGGGCTAACTTCCAAACTTCAACCAACAATGTGAGTGAGATTTATTTTGTTTATGTTCTATTTCTTTTTTATTTTTTAGCATCGAATGTGTATATATATACCATATGTGTGTATGTGTGCATGTTTGTGCATTTCTTTTTTGAGACTTGCTTTGGTTAGTTACTTACCTTTTGGGAGTGAAAAACACCACACTTGTAATTCTTTGTACTCTTGCTCTCAAATTGTGATTTTAGCTCTATTCTTGATTTTTCCTTTTTTATTTTTTGCACTTTCTTGGTAGGAGGTTTAATGCCTTCTTGGTGTTTGCCTTAGGCATTTTTTGCATACATCCTATGTACTTAGGTTTGCCCCTTTTCTCTTAGTCATCTTAATATGCTACTACTTTGCCTGTAAAAAGAAAAAATGTCAAAATACAGTGGTATTAGCTGCAATAATGTTAATAACGAATGCTGAATATTTATTTATGAAGGTTTGCTTTCTGTGTTTACCTAAGTGGCTTTGAGTGAGCTTATTAGGCCCATGTTTGAGGCAAGTGTATGGGTTGACAAGTGTCTTTGATTGAATTGATCCATTAGAACTCTTCTTCATTCCTACCTGACATTGTAGATGATTGTTGAGGATCAAGTAATTGAAATCTTGTAAGGAAGGTTATGTAGCTAAACTTTCTATTGTGCCTGATATGAGATATTTGGAATGCCTTCACTCTGTCAGTTCTCTTCTTACTTCAAACATTGTGTTTCATACCATTAGAAATTTGTCTTCTAGATTTAATTGTAAGTATAAAACATACCACATGGAAAGAAGATTTTCCATCCAATGGATTGGGAACAAAATGAAAGCATCTTGCTCCATGCAAAATTAAGAGGGAAACTTCTTAGGAGAAAATGAAATTTACTAACCCTTTTAGGAGTATGCCTAAGCACAACTCATATCTGAATGGTGTAACATCCACTTTCTTCAGCTTCATCAATTTCTGTTTACTTGTTTATACCAGACCAGCTCATGTATTTCATATTATTTACAACATTATGTAATTTTAATATCTAGGTTTATATGATATTAAGGTTGGGAACTTAATAATGTTATTACTATTGTTGCAGATAATTTTTGGGAATAGGTGGAGACATCTTTTAGGAGAAATAGACTTTTGGGAGCATGTTGGAGGAATTGATATCGCATTGGCTCCATCCAGTTTTGGCCAAGCAAATACACGGGTAGACAAAATTTCTAATCTAGAAAAACCATCTTAATTAATTACCTGGGAATATCTTTATTCTATATTATTTATCAATCATCATTAAATTATAATTCATTTCAGGATCTGAGGGACGTCAAATCCTTGAGAATGTACAATTCCCTTTTTGATACAATTAATTGCTGGAATTGTTGGGGCTGGAGCCTCCAGTTTTATTTGCCTCTTGTTTGGGCACCCAAGTTCCGTGTTCCTTTTTGTGTTCCTGCATCACACAGGACACTGCTGCAGCTCACTAACATAAGATGTCTGATTCTATCTTATGTTCCTTGAGAGAAATCCTACTTATATGTTGCTGGTCTGCTGCTTCTGTTCAGGCTTTTGATTCATTGCTTCACAAGTTACAAAAGTATGTCCCATATGGAGCAGCAGTTGCTGATTTGTATGCCGGAGCTGGTGTAATTGGATTATCATTAGCTGCCACTAGAAAATGCAGGCAAGAACTCAGATGGTTCAAGTTCTCTAGAAGTCTCATTCATATGTCCAACTAGATGATATATTAATTCCAAGTTAATTATTCTTGTTTTCCAGGTCTGTTAAATGCATTGAGATCAACAAAGAGGCAAAGCTGTCTTTTGAGAAGACAGTTGGCCGCTTACCAAAGTCTATAGATAGTACCATCAGCTGGCATCATGCAGACACTTCAATTGTTAGTGTTCATCATCTCCAACTTTTACACTCATACATACACATGCACACACACATACAAACAAAAACACAAATAACCCTCTGAATTTTCCTCTGAAGTTCATATATATAGATATCTCACTTTTTAAGTTTTTACATTACCAGTGACTAAAGTCAGATAAGCTGGCAATATTATTGAAAATTAAATTTTGACTTCTCTCTCTTCTCAATATTTCAAACTACAATTAGAGTTTCATTCATTGGAAACTGGAACAGGGACCTCTTTCTTGGCTAGTGGGATCAGATGTAGTTGTTGTTGACCCTCCTAGAAAGGGGCTGGATCCATCTCTGGTTGATGCTCTACGGACTTTATCATTAGCTGAGAAAAGAGCAATGTTAACTGAAAGGTATGGGTGCTTCTGTAATTTCCATGTGACTGAAATGTATGAAACAGCAATTCTAAAGCTTGAAGATTTAAGTAATTCATTTTTTGTGCCTCTATTTCAGGTCTTTTTCAAAGGTCAAGAATGAAAAGAGACCATGGATTTTACGTGCAAAGGAAGCCTCAGTTCAGATTGAAAGCAAAACATCTCCGGAAGAGGGTCAATCACTGCCTAAGACTCTTATTTATATTAGTTGTGGATGGGAAAGCTTCAAAGAGGTACTTCTGGGTCTTAAGTTTCTATGTTGTCTACTTAGAATTGCCTTGCAATAAGATCTGATTCTACTTTGATTTTTGGCAAATTTGAAAACACGAATTATTGTCTCAAGTTTCTAATACAGCAACTATTTAACAGGATTGTAAGTCATTGTTGTCCCGTAAGGAATGGCATTTGGATAAAGCCCATGGTTTTAATTTCTTCCCGGCACCCAGAGGTAATACATTCTTCCTTTTTTCTTTTCTTTTTAGAAGACATATGATGCATCTTGTAGCTGGTAGTATCATCTTGAATGAACACTGGCATCATTCTGTAGTTATTTAGAGCATCTAGTACCATGTAACCTTGCATATTTGAAGGCACTGAACCTATGGCATAGTTTCTAATGAAGAATTGTTTGCTTTTCTTTATTCTTCAATAGAAGAGTATCTTGTAATGCAGTTAAGGAACCAATTATATGTTTCACATTTGGTGGGGAAGGAAGAAAGATTAGGTTCAACCAATATAAATGATCACCTACAGTGCTTCTGTTGCACCTTATGGGCATAATCTCCAGATCATGTGAGAACCTTCTGTAAACTGACAAATGAGTGGGCATCAAGCTTGTCTCCTTAACTAAGGGAGCTTTGAACATATTTTCAGTTGTGGAATGTCCATGAGATTTTCTCTTGGGAACTTCTTGGATTAGCTAAATGTCTTTATTAATTGATGATTTCCTGGTTTGTCACCTAACATATATTGGCATATAACAATTTCCAGAAGAAATAATCTATTTCACTGCATTTAGGGTAAAGGGGAATATGTACTAGAAATTTGAATTTATGCCATATAGGTGCATAACATTGCATTAAGCAATTTAAACTTTATCCCATAACTTTTTGTTGTTCCAGTACAGGCATAATTGATTCTTAATGGAAAATAACTATCTGATTGGCTTAAGCAACTTAAAGTAAATACGACATGTTAGTTCTGGTGTATGCCATGATATGTACATTACATTCATTCCTTTGTTTGCTTATTAACTATTATAAATGATGTTTGGCTATGATTGCAGCATCGAGGTTTTGGCTGTGTTCAAAAGGGGCCCAGGAGCAGGTCTCAAGAAAAAGAAGTCAGGAAAGAGGAAGAAGAGACCCTTGTGAGGAATATTTTAGTTATTGATGTGGCATTGGAGTTGAACAAAATGAGCAACGGGACTAGAGTTTAGGTTGTGCCAGAGCAAAAGGAATGAAGGATTCTTTCAATATTTTACCACTGAAGAAATACTAAAGAATCACTCTGTGTTTTCTAGTGTTGTGAAAGAAGGAATTTGTTGTTTATTACTGACTGAATGATTTGTAAATAACATTAATTTTAATGAACAAAATTCTACACAAATGTGGTATCTTATTTGCTGCCTCTACAATATGGTGAAAGAATGCAAAACCAAGAAAAAATGGAAAAATAAATTAAGATAATGCTCCATAAAAGCTGCTCAGTTCCCCTTTTCCCTTTCCTTGGATTTTGCTAGATGGGGAAAGGCTGTCAAAATGTTGTAGGCTCTCAAATCCTGCCTGGTCAAGATCCCAACTACTGGAGACACCTGCAAGTGGAGAATACAATCAGGTTAGTTACACTTACCTCAAATAGTTTCTCTCACAAGATGGCCATTGTTATCATTGTATGCACAAAGAGAGAGAGAGAGAGAGGGGGGAGGGTGTTGGGTGGGGGAAGAAAGACTAGCATTCTGAATAAATAAACCAGCAAATGCGTGCATGGAGGTGAAGTGAATTAGGACGTGGTAAACTCACCCCAGCTGCTTGATACTTGGGTACAATAAGCATATGCCGGAGTCCCACCTGCCTGAAGAGCACCATTGCTTTTGCCACCGACATGCTTTCCACCACTGTATAAGGGGTTGTGTTGGTCAGAGGATGCAAATCAACGTACATTTCCATTTCATCATTTGTCACAGCCACTTCCTCTAACTTTCCCTCCCTCTCGGCCAGTTCAATCCAGGTGAATTTCTCTCTCACTTCCCACTCCTCTGTTCTCCTTCTCTCTTGCAGGAACCACTTCTTCTTCAGCACTTTAACAAGGTGTGCTCTTAGTACAATTCCATGCAGTTCAGTTGCCCCTATGGCCAGGCCAACCCGCGGTACCACCCCTTCATCTACCACTGGGAAACCATTGTGCGTGGTATTTCTCAGGACATCTACAATGCGGGCTACCTTTTCCACTCCACGAAGGGTAACTACTGGTGGCTTGGCATCTGCAAGCTCCCCAACAGTTATATTTCTCATCCATGGCTCAGGATTCGCATCCAAGAAAGGCAGGCCTTTGAGGTGCAGTATTATGTCATAAATGCTTGGGTTGATGCAATCACCAACACTTTTGGCTATTAGGAGGACAATCATTGTTATGGGTAGTAAGAGCAGATTGTTTGTGAGTTCAAGGAATATGACACAGAGGGAAACCGTCATCCTCATTGAACCAGCCATCAGGGAGGCTGCACCAAGAACAGCATAAAGCCCTTGGTCAATTTTTGTGTAGGAGCCCATGGTAATGCCAAGCAAGCGGCCATAAGCTGAACCCATTAAGATGATGGGGAGGAAGAGGCCAGATGGTACAGCAATACCAAAGGTAATCAGGCCCAGAATATAATAGAGTCCGAAGAATATTAAGAGGGAAAGGGGGTGGAACTCTGTTGCAGTGTTAGTAGAGAAGATGTTTCGAACCGCATCATCATTGGTGGTGAAGAGGAGACTGGCTAGGTCATTGTAGTAGCCATCGGGGCAGTTGAATTGCTTGAAGTTGCCAGTCCGTCCATTGGTGGGGCAGGTCTCAGTGATTGAGGAATCACAAGGTGAGCAAGTGGCAAGGAAAGGCAAGCAATACAAGCAAATTGAGGTGAATAGTGAGACACTCAGACTCAGAAGAACCTTATGTATTTTTCCCTTCCTGCAAAAAATATATATATATATATATATATAGCAAACAATTGAAAAATTACAATCCCAAAAAATGGAACCTCATGTGCAACTTGAATCAGTTTGCACATGAAAATACCAATTCTAGACTTGGCTTGGATCAGTCTCCAATTGATTCTTATTGATTTTGGTTTGGTTCATGTTTGAAGCTTGAATGGAAATATGAAGCTCGGTTAAGATTGCTTACTGATTAATGAGATTGTAGACCCTCAGGACCTTGTGGAGAAGGTGATTGTAAAGGCCTCCCAACACACCACCAATTAATCCAATTAATGCAACAGGGACGATATCCATGGCATGGTATGTCACAGTAACATCGCTCACATCAAACATGATGAGTCCTCCTCTCCCGAAAAGCCCACATTTCCCAGAATTACAATATTCAATGAAAGCTCTAAGTACCACGGCCACAACCGCTGTGCTGAAGAAAGTTCTCCAGAGGAGGGCACTCCTCCACCATGTTGCCACTTCTTCCAGAGAAAACAGGACACCACCAACTGGAGCCCGGAAAGCTGCACAAACCCCTGAAGAAGCCCCACATGTGATGAGATCACGTCTGTCACGGTCATTGTTAAAGTAGCGGAGCCAGCGCCATTTTATACGATAATTTTCAGGTCCTCCCTGGCCTAGTAGGGAAGCAATGCAGCTACCAATATGCACTAGAGGCCCTTCTTTCCCCAGATCTAGGCCTGCAGAGACAGCTCCTATGCTTCCAAATATCTGTGGGAGATTTCATGACCTCTTAGCAAACACTCCATATGCATGTGTTTTATGTCATTCAAGATGTTTGTGGAAGGTGATTGGTTATTTTCTTTGAATTGCCCGACTTGTTTTTTTTCTTTCTAAAGGTTGGTTTGGAATAACCTTTTTTTCATGTATAATTTTTGCCATAGAAATTGAAGCTAAAATCATAATATGAAGAAGCAATATAGTTTTCTCATAACTTCTTATTAAGCTTCTTCCTTAAACCAAAAAGTTTCTTCAATAAAAAGTAATCAAATAGATAAAGAAACTTTCACTGGACTTAAAACCAGCTTTTAACTACTCAAAAAGTAATCCAAACAAGGCCTAATTCAATCCAATCAATGCAAAGCAGAAAGAAGAAAGCCATGACAAATCCTAACAAAAGGACAAGCTCATCATCACATGTCAGACAACCCTAATTCTCCATATAAATTGTTAATCATTGCCATTAGATATCCACCAAGTTTTTTATGCTGCTTTTGCAACTTGTTCCAATTCATGATAGTGGATATACATTATTTTATAGAAGATGGTCGCGTATGTTTAATTAATCAAAGGTGTTAAAACTACAGAATATGTAAGTTGCTATATATATATATATATATATATATATATATATATATATAACCAATTCAGCAATCCAACTACCCTGGCCTAATTCAACTTGATCTTCAATCCAATACCAGGGTGGATGGCATTTGGTTCATCTTCAATCAAGTTTCACCATTTTAAGTCGCAGCCCGTGCCAGTTCTATTAACTTTTCCTGTACCTCAGCTAGAGTACACTTTTTATTACTCCCTGTACGGTGTACCTCAGCTAAAGTAAACAAAAGAAAGGTGAATATATGAAATGTGTGTTGAAAAAGGAGTGAAAATAAAGGAACTTGTTATGATAAGGTTCTTCTGTTTGGATCTAGATCATCCACCTATATCCAGATCTGGAAAAGTTCATCCTAAAAGTTTCCCTTTCACATGTCTAAGTCACGGAAAGGGGGTTTCTGATTAGGTTCAAATTATGGAGATCATCAAGCCAACTTTCACAACAATTTCTCGCCAAACCCATGAAAAGAAAATCGAATTTTGGCAATGCCCCAACTCCAGGAAATGAGAATCCTCTCTGTTTCTAAACTTTAACTCGGCTCTAGACTGAAAAATTGGCATACCCATATTGTATTTGAAAGCCAACTCACCTTGACAATCAATGTGGAGGCACCAAACATGTTGGGAGTATCTACTCCATTGAGATAAGCTTTGATCTCTGGTATACCAGGCCCAGCCGCAGTAGGTGCAAAGCACACACACAGGAAAGCAGCAAACAAAGTCAATACGAAATTGGCCGTTGTCAAATAGATGAATCCTGTCAAATACCTGCACCCATCACAACAAACTTTCATTTCTAAACCTCTATCCAAAATGGGTTTTAGAATTTCTTCAATCACAATGGAACAGAAAACAAAAAAAAAAAAAAACTGTAATGTAAGATAGTCTGAGAAGCAGAGTGTAATATGAATGACAGGGGAGAATTCAGGACCTTTTCTTCTCTACTAAGCCAGACACAGCTAGAAGCTTGTAACCGGCGATATTCTCTACAGCAAGATTGATGAGGGTGGCAATCAGGCCAGTGAGCAGCCCAACAAGGAATGCCAGCGACCATTTCAAGAATATATACTGCAGCACTTGGGCTGATGATCTGCTTCTCCAATCATGCTTGAAGAGGTCATTCTCATTGATCCTGCACCCACCACAGTTGTTCAATTCTGCATTAATTAATGTCCTGCAATTTGAATTGTCATTGAAAAACAGGAGAGGAGATTGGTTTTTTGTTCTCACTCATAGTCCAAGCTCTCTATATGAGAGACCTTGGCCCCAACTATGGCCAGAGGATTGGAGGAGAGTGTTCGGCTTCTCTTGAGCAGTGGCTGGTTCAGTGGATTGCTTTCCAGGTCCCTCTCTTCCCCCTCTCCTACTCCCTCCACGCTTGAGGTGGTGGTGGTGGTGGTGGTGGTGGTGGTGGTTGTTGTTTCTGCAACCTGGCTTGGATCTTCCTCCATCAAGGCAATGGAAAATTGCAGAGACATAGAAGCCTAGAAGCTCTGATGGAGATGGAGATGGAGGTGACAGAGTTGGTGCCGCCTGCTCCTCTTGTCTTGGAATTAAAAACTAAGAAAGTTGAATCATCAGTCCATATATATATACACCTGCACCCTTTTGTCTCAGTTAATAATATAATATTGATAGGCAACTCTATCCTTTACAATGCATGTGAAAGTAGTGACACAGCCATGGTGGAAAGGCTTTCTGCAGGCTGATAAGAAGGAATGTGAAATGGCATCATCCCTCGCAGCCAGTCCAAAAAGACTCAACCCTGTCCTCCTCACTTGGGGTCCATTTATACAATAAACCCATACGTCTGTTTGGAAGGTTGATCATAAATGATCTACAAAACTATTTCCTTTTTCAAGTCTTGGATCAAACAGCTCATTTCCCTTACTACAATACACATCTTTAGTCTCTCTTAAACTACTACTGTTTACCATCTTATCTTCGGCCACATTTTTTCCTTTATTTACAAATTAAAAAAAAAAAAAAAATTGCTCAAAATCACACTATAAAACTCTTATTTTAACAACAAAAAATCAAATGTGAAAATTTCACCTTCCAATCAATTTCTTTCTGTAATCTACTTGTGGGTGCCGATTCTTCTTTTCTTTAAACCGAAGGGAAAAAACGTTTCTTTTCAGAGCTACAATCATGGAAGCTGCTCTTGTCGTTTTTCTCAACATAATTCATTGCTCTGACTGGTGAGCCAGTAAAAAACTGCCATGTGGAAAGTCCAATTTTTTGTGTTTTTTTTTTTTTTTTTCAAAAGTATCGTCTAGGTGACGGAGAGTTGAGAGATCTCCCATAATCCGGAAGGCTATGAAGCAATCACATTCCATCACCTAATATTTATTTATTTATTTAATATTTTATTTATTATCGTTCCTATCATAGAGATTGAAATAAGGGAAATTCCGAAAAGGAGATATATATAACCGGGTATATCGTCACAGGTCAGCACCTATCTAATAGCAGCCTTTTACAGAGTATACGTGTAAGGATCTGGGTGGGGAAGCCGAACAGATCGGACGGTTGAAACAAAAATGACCCTTGAGGCATTTGGAAGGCCACTTTATCCCGATCTGAATTTTATTTTTTATATATATTTTCTTTTATAATAAAAGATCCATGTGGATGTCATTTAGATTTTTCAGTGTTTTGATTGGCATAAAAGTCGGCCCACATTGTTGCTTGTCTGAGACTACCCACTTGGGATTTGTCTGCACTCTCCTACTTTCTTCTGTCCTTGTCCACAACATTTTAAACCAAAATTACAACTAATATTTCTAAATATATTCGAAATTCGGAAGAAAATATGAAGTCTAAGGGGGATGATGTTTTAAACAGTGGTGATGTGTCCTGATGAGTTATGAGGCAACGGCCAATAATGGGGCAGGGCCGGCAGGCTCGAGACGCCGCTCGCAGTCGACAAAGATTGTAGACACGTAGCTAAAAGCCTAAAACCATGTCTGACTGCACCACATAAAAGATAATAAGGAAGGAAGAATAAAGGCAGTGTCATTAATCACTTTATACAATCGGTGACAGCTACGTACATCACATGAGTTGTGCTGCAGTTGGCTTCTTTTGGGCATTTGGTGCAGGGCTTGGCATTCAAATTGAAGGAAAAAAGAATGAAGATTTGGAATCTTTAGTCTTCCAAGTGTTGAAATTGGATGGTAATTATTGCTATGTATGGCATATATTTTATTTTATTGGTTTGCCTAATAATCAAACAATTGGTGGGTGAAGGTGGAATTCGGCTATGAAAAGAAAAAAGGAAAGGAAAAATGTGCAGGCCTAAAGCAACTTATACAAGAATACAAGTTTTGTCTCTGGATGCAGGCAAAGCTCAGGGATGGAGCTCAGCCCCAGCGCATAATAGTGAGTTAACGGTGGAGTTCGGAGTGAGGTGGGATGAGTGTGAAAGCGAAAATTGCAGAAAGGAAGAAGAGAGTAGAGAGAACCTCTTGAGCAAATTGCAAAGGGCCTTCAACAGAAGCAGTCCAAAGTCTGCCTCCTGCACCATAGAGCTGATCATTCCACGGCAGCAGCCTTACCATGTTTTTGGATTCAGTTGACCGGCTTGCAGAGGCCGGTTACCATGTAGGGTGAAAGAAAATTACATTTTTTTTTCAAGCAAATGAAAGAAAGAAAATATAAGCAAGACTTCTCTCCTATTTTTATAGTGGCAATTACCTGTTGACTTTTCTTTTTCGTGGCGTGGACACGACATGAATCCAATGTACTTTTAATCAATTTAGGTCCGATATAAATGGATTTGGATTAAATTCATATTCATTTATATAAATTATTTAATAAATATATAATTTTTTAGTCAACTTACATAACTCAAATTTGATTTAAATTCATCAATCTAATAATCTCGTTATTAACTTAATCATATTTTTAAATTATTTAACTTATTTTAAATTTGTTTTTAAATAAATAAGTTAATTAAGTCATAAATATATTTATTTGAAATATTATTTTTACCTCATCAACTAATTTAACTCTCAATAAAATTAAATTCCATAAATTTTTGTAAGTTCTTCGTTTAAAAACAAAAACAATTACATTCAAATAGTAAAGATAGGAACTAAAATCATTTTTATTTTTTACATTTTTGAAATATCATAACATAATAAGAAAAAAAATAAA
Source organism: Vitis riparia (assembly GCF_004353265.1). Classification (NCBI taxonomy): domain Eukaryota; kingdom Viridiplantae; phylum Streptophyta; class Magnoliopsida; order Vitales; family Vitaceae; genus Vitis; species Vitis riparia. The sequence continues at coordinate 4,555,278 of NC_048444.1, forward strand.
TACATCTCTTTTCATCAATTCAAATAAATTTTCTCCAATTAAAACCCCAAAAAAAAAAACAAATTTCACTCATCCAAATATCCATTAAAATCAATATTTTTAATTGATTTTTAAAAAATAAAAGTTAGAATTGAATGTTCTTAATTCTCTAAATTCAAAATTAAAAAATTAATGAATTAATTTTAACAAAACATTATTTACTACAAAATTTTCAATTTCTTAATTAATTACATTATTCATCTTTCTATTACTTTTCGTTATTGTAACTCATTTTGGTATTTTGAGATATTTATAAATATGTTAACTTACTTTTTTTTTTGTTTATAAATGTTTTATCTAAATTATATAAATAATAATATAATAAATTTTGATATTTTAAAATATTTAGAAGTATATTAAATTACTTATTTATTTAAACTATTAATTTTCAAATGCCCGCATCTTAATTATGTAAAATAAGAAGAAAAAATAATTATTTTTCAAGGATAAAAAATATTTATTTAAGATATAATAACATTAAAACATAATTTAACATCCAATAGAATTCAAATATTAATAAAATCAAACAACTTAATACTCATAAGATTAAGTTTCATTAAATTTGAGTTGAGTCAAAGTCTATTTAGATTCAAAACAAAAATGCATGAACTTCTTCTTTTTCCCTTCTCTTTTAGTAAGGAAAGGAAACCAAACCTTCTTTTCCTCTTCCAACGACTCTCTGAGTGGACAGTTAGCAGCAGCCACAGTGCCACACAGAGATTCTGCACCAAATTTGAAGGCATAAAAACTTCAAATTTAAAAGACAAATAAATAAGAAACCCAGATATGAACCTTGAGATCACTCCCAGGATCTCCTTCTATCATATTTGTAGTTTCTACCAAATCAGACTCAGGAGACAATTATTCCTTTGCCCCCTTTGCATGCCTCTTAATGTCTTACCTCTGCTTTGTGTTGATAAGCCTACCATCAATCTGCAGAACATAAACCATTGTTAAAGTGCTGAGACATATGCTAAACTGAAAGGTCTGAGTATTTGCTAGAATTTCATGTCATGGAAAGATATCATCAAGCAGGGCCATTTGAAAGTTTTACCGGTGTGGAAACTTTTTAATAATGGCCTCATCAAGATCAAAAGGCCTGTTTGTGACTGCAAGTACCATCACTCTCTCTATTTCCTTTGTGCCCAATCCAGCCAGATTCTCCATAAGTTCCTGTTTCAGGTTAAGTAATCTGCTATCAGCCCATTTCAGAAGAAGAGAGAACAAGAATATTGAATATATAAATCGTAAGGTGATTCAGAGGTAAACATAATGTAACATTCTTGTTGCTGAAAGTAGAAAATGTGAACACCTCTACTGGTGTGACGGCGTCTGGCCTTTGCTGACCGGCTCAGGCCTCAGCAACCCAAGTATCTCCAATTGCTTTCAAGAGCCTCCAATATCATCCTGGAGCTGATAAACACAGTGAATTCAGGAATGACACCTACTACCTCTCCACAAAATAAAGCTGCAAGGAACCTAAGTACGCTCCATTTTTGGATTATGAGGAGTTTCACTGAAAGCATGAGAAAGAGAAAATGAGACCAAAAAAAAGGTGAAAGGCCAAAAAAAGTTGTAAGCTCAACAACCTTTTTCAACCACCATTCTCTAATTTTATTGGGAAAAATTATGTTTAAGTGATAAAACCTAAAGTAATAGCTAGAAAGATTAAGTAGTGTTTGTTTTTTGACTGAATTAAAAAAGTTAAAATATTTGATTTTTTCTATTCAGGTAAAAGTAACATATTGACATCATCCAACATAATTAAAGTAAATTTGTTATCAATAGGTTTAGTTTAATTATATTGGATTATGTCAACAGGTTACATTAGAAAAAATCAAATATTTTAATTTTTTCTATTCAGTCAAAAAACAAATACCACCTAAGTATAGCAACAATAGCCTTATGTGAAGCAAAAATGTCAAAAATGCCCTTACTTTTAGGTTTTACATCTTAGAAATAGTTTTCTCATTTTATTTCTCTACAAATGATTTCCATGATTCATTACAAAAATTCTACAAGTAGACACTAACTTCCAACAGAGACTACTTTCATTAATATCATAGGAAACTTCCTGGTGCTTTCGGGGTTATGCTGAGCATTTAGAATTGAAAGAGCCTAGCTACTTGATACTGCCAGAAATGCAATACCAACCAACAAATGACCTAACAAAATTAATAGCTACTTAATATAGCAAGTCTCTCCTATGAAGGCTGAACCGCCTCCCTCCCGGAGGCATCGGCCCCTTGGGTGGGGGGGTGCTCCCCCACTTCTCTCCACAACTCCATGAGGCTAAGGGAATCTCAATTTCAGATGTGGAACAAGCTTAAACTCTTTAGTGTATAACCAATTCTTTAGTGTAGTGTCATACTCTTGTCGAAATGAAGGTAAGAATTCCAGATGTAAGGACTTGCTATTCATCTTTTTCAAACTCTGGCAGAAAATGACCCTCAAGACAGGAGATTCCATCGAGAAACCCAAATGCATCTTCACATATCCAAATCTGGATGGGAGTAGTTAGAATTGTGTAAAGAATTTTTGTATATTTGTATGTGGCTTAGTAAGGTTAGGTGAGCCTACAATATTTTAGAGTTTTCATGAACCCCCGAGGACCGGTCTTTTTAGAGATTGTCTGTAAATAGATTTTGGGTATCAAGCACTTAAAAGTGTATTTAAAAGAAATTGCTTTTAGTTAATATTTTTCAATTAAAATGTTTAAATGTTTTCGTTCAATCCTCTTAATGATTGTTCATGGTCAGGCCAAGAAAAGAAACCACAGATTTTAATCTTTTCACAACTTTCTACAACCCCGAGCCAAAAAAATGGAAGCAATATTGTTCATTTTAGGCTCTAAAGATTTTCATAGCTTTAAAACGCATCTATATGTACAACACCTATTTAAGATATTACAATCACCCTCCATAAAGACACAATATCATCGACGTATCTTATGGGATTATGTGGTCAAACAAATTCTTATACTGAAGTTGGAGATTGACTATAATACCCTTTGACCCACTCTGACTTGTATAGGTATTGTCTACTTTAAACTCGAAGAACTCTCATGATTTTAAAATATATTTATATAATTAAGATAAGTATATAGATGTGAAATATCACAATCATCTAGCATACAAATTTTCAATAATGATAAATAAATGAGATCTTTTGTATAATACCAAATATAGAAAAGCAATATAATTTTTATTTGAAAAAAAAATATTAAAAATAGAAACGTGGGAATTTTAAGAGATCTAATATATTATTAGATACATATAATCTATGATCAATTAAATATTCTTATAAATTATAATAAACTTAGTTTATAGGATAATAACAAGTATATGGATATACCTGCAAAAATTAAACAAGAAGCATTTACGTGGGAAGTGTTTGCACTCAAAGTATTTTTTGTAAAAATATTATCAGAAGAATCATATATCAAGTATTTTTAAAAAAAAAATATTATAAGTGATTTTTCATATTTTAAGAAGTGGTTTTTAAATTTTGTCGGACACCTAACTATTTTTTAAAAACACTTTTAAGATTAAAAATGTTTCTCAAAATCATTGTCAAATAAACTTTCAATGTTTTCTAAATTTTATTACACATCTAGTTCTTTATCAAAAACACTTTTCCAAGTAAAAGTGTTTCCTAAAGCCCCTACCAAACACAACCTATATCACCAACCTATTAGTTGCAACTATTTGGCCACACCAAGGCCAAATTTATATTTGTTGGAAATGAAAACCAAATAATATTAAACCATTTGATTGAGAATTTAAAACCAACTGTTTGTTTTATTAATTTTCTCATCAGGCAAACAAACAAAGATGGAAAAAGATAACAAAGCAAGTAGATAATCACTTAGGAATTAGAAACATATCAGATGATCTTCTTCATTTAGCTGTTGGTTGACACATTTTTCAGACTAAAGCCTGTGAGAAAACCAAAGAATTGAAGATTGAATTTTCAATATTTGATTTATTTGAAATCCCACTTCGATTATTTTGGTAAAAATATTTTTATTTTATACTTTTTGTAATTAAAATCAATAAAGAAGATTTTTAGTACTGGTAAATTATTAAAAAAAGAAAATATAGATTTTATTTTTATTATTTTATATATTAGCAAATGATGATCAGATGATATCGAAAGAAATCCCTCCCATTTGTATTACCTTTCTTGTCATTAATTTCTAGTTTGGCAGAAAGGCCACACCATATCCATATCACCATTTACAGCTTCAATGTTGTTTTAATATATAATCTTTGTATGAAGACCATGGAAAACTTTTTCAATGTTCATCCACAGACCCAGAAAGATGCTAGTGATGAAGAAACTTAATCCCCCACGTCTTCTATTACTCTTATCGGTTGTCATCTTTGCTTGTCTGATTCTGTTTCGTTCTTTTAATTCAGCCCCAGGGAATGGGCAATCCTTGCTTGGAAAGGATCAATCTGTAAGATATCCGTCTTTCTATTGATTTTCTTGGGGTTTCTTTCTCTTTTTTCTTTGTTTGTTTGGTACATGATGATCAACTCGACTCTGTATACAAGTAATTCTAAAGGCCCAATATGTGAATAGAACTTACAACAGAGGAAAACTGATGTTTGTATTGTGTTTTGCCAGAATATAGATCCTCCCAAGTTGGTTGAATTGTTAAGGAAAGCATCAATGCCGGACAGAACTGTCATACTGACCATACTAGACCAAGCCTGGGCGAGGCCAGGCTCTGTTCTCGAACTCTTCCTTGAGAGCTTCAAAGTTGGTGTTGGAACCAAGAAGCTCTTGAATCACTTAGTGATTGTCACTACTGATGATCAAGCCTTTCAATATTGCAAGGCCATGCATCCCCATTGCTTCCCCCTTCCGACCCCAGAAGACTTCGTTGCCAGGAAGCCATTGATGCATCCAGATCGCTCTAAGTTTGGTCGGAGAACCATCAGATTATTGGGTGAAGTCGATGAATTGGGTTACAATTTTGTTTTCACGGTAAGTTCTTTTGTTGCTCATGGACTCATCTCAACTCACTGGTGATTTGTGAGTTTTGCATTGAACTTTGGCTGCAGGATGCGGATGTGATGTGGCTCAAGAATCCATTTCTGTACGTTGACCCTATTCAAGACCTCACGATTGCGTGTGAGGTCTATACAGGTGACCCAAAAAGTACAAGCAACAAGGCAGATAGAGGATTCTTTTTTGTGAAATCTACTGATATTTCAGTCGAGTTTTTGAAATATTGGGAGGTGGCAATGGTTCTGCATCCCGACCATGATGCTCAATCCGTATTGGAGATGATCAAAGAGGATGAGGTTGTCCAATTCAGGTTGAGAGTGCGGATTAAATATCTGGACACAGTTCAATTCAGTGGCTTTTGTCAGCCAAACAAGGATATGAGGCAGGTGCATACCATGCATGCAAACTGCTGTGAGGATTTGGAGAGCAAGGTACATGATCTGAGGCTTGTTCTTGATGATTGGAGAAACTCGATGACCAGTCTTTCGACTCCGGGTTCTTCATGGAGGGTTCCAAGCAAATGTAAGGAGAAATAGAATAATTCCCTATCCCAAACTCAACCCATATGTGTTTTCCTGGGAAGATTTGGCTTGCAAAGAACATCAATTAGAACACAAGAATATGGCACATAAGAGTAAAGCCTCTTTGTGATGACTCACTCCCTTCCTATGATAAATATTGTTCAATTGTTCAATTATCAAATAGGGCCTAAATACCTGGCATCATTCCCAGTTTATCCGTGCGACCTGCTATGAAAGCTCCCTTCTTAATCCCATTTCATGTGAAACGGTAAACTCAGTTACCCATTGTTTCCTTCATTGGCCCATTTATATTCACAAAAGCCTTCCCATCTTGTTCCCCTTGCCAATTGGGACAAGAAGAGATTGACTATTTCTCCCACCCAAACATCCAACCCTATTTCCAAAAGCAAATGCCTTATTCTACCTCAGGAAGATAAATCAGAACTACCCTGCAGTACAAGTGCTTTGCATTCAAATTCTGGATGAAAGCTACAAACTTTGCAGTGCATAAAGAAAAAAAGGAGTCATTTACTGGGCATATTAAAGAACATGAGTCTCCAATGACACTTTCATGAACCAACTGCCTGTCACAAAGCCACAATTAAAAAGGAAACCAACAAGGGAAAAAGGAGAGCCAAGGGCGGTCAAAAAGGAAGGTCTCCTTCAGGAACTTCCCAGTTATCTTCTTCGTCATCATCCTTCTTGTTCTTGGAGCCTTCTTGCTTGCTATCTTGTGTTGAAAATCTTGATTGGGGGCGCCTGGTGACAAAGTCGAACAGACAAGCAGTAAATAATCATTGCCAATGTTGATCTAACAAACGAATTTCCTAAGGCTATATTTGCTTCTCCAAAAATATTAAGAAAAAAAACATATTAAGGAAAATGATTTTATCATATTTGGTCTTACTATGGAAAATACGAATTGAAGTCAAATATAATTAAAATTAGTAACAAACTTATATGCTTTTAAATTATTAAATTTTCATATAGAAGGGTTAAATAAGTTGAATAAGTTTGAAATAGGATATGAAAATAATTCATAAACTTTAAATCTATTTTTTATTTTCCTTCAATTTTTCTTTCTTTCTACTTTTCCTCTTTATTTTCTTTCTCTTGCATTTTCCCTCAACTTTCTGGGAACCAAACACAACCCAAGTGCTGACTTAGTTGTTTCATCTCATTGGAGCAAAATAACCTACATTGGAATCCAATATGGAAACAAAAAGTTTAATCAAGCAACCCAGGGAAGCAAAAGCTAAAAGGCCTGGATATAGGTATGTCACCCGGAAAACTTTAACCTACACATAATCATATGGACAAATCCATCAATGTATTGAGGTCAAGGTAGAAAATGGCAGCCCCCATTGCAGGTGAAGGTGCAAATTTGAAATGGTTAATTTCACCAAATCCAGATTGCTACAATTTTCCTCTCTGGCCTCATTCTAGCTCCAACCCAATGTAAACACAATTGCTCCATTCAATTTTCATGGTACATGCAACATCATCTTCAATACTCAGAAAAAAAATGAAGGGAATTTTCAGAGATAACAGCTGTGAAATCAAAATCGCCTAACAGTAAAACCACAATGTTCAAGCAAACTCTTCAAAACATCACCAGATTAAACTACTGGTGATAATAGGAAGCAATTCTTCAACCAAAGAGAGTACCCCAAAAACAGAATTCTTCCATGGAAAAAGATATTGCAATCAGATATACAGAATCAGAAGAAAGCACATGGTAAGAAACATGAAATGTAACCAGAAAGCACAATTTCCTTAAAGGCCTAGTTTAACATTTGGTTGCTGAGATAATGTCCGGAGAACAATTAAATTTCGATTACAAGGGATTCAAGAAAACGAAAACCTAGCGTCAATTGAACCTTATCTTAATACAACTATACGCCTAAGTTAAAGTGAATGTTTCATGTTAACACTCAAAAAGTTATTATCTTTTCCTCGATATTCTCAGCCACCAAACAAAGAAAAAGAGAGACAAAAAGAAAGAGAACCCAAACCTTCTTCGATTACGCTTAGCAGCCTCGCGGGTCTTGCGCTTCTTCTCATCCTGCTTATTCTCAAAGAACCTTCTGCGCTTGCACTCTTGAATAACACCAGCCCTCATCACCTCTCTCCTGAACCGGTTCAGGAGCTTCTCCTCCGGCTCATTGTCTTCCACAATAACCTGAACATTGTAGGCCGACTTGAAGAAAAGGGTGTTGGAGTATGCAAGAGATGGGCACACAACGGCCATCAAATCGGAGGAAGAAGAGCGCTGAAGCAGCCCATCTCTGGGTGTCCGAGCGTCGAATTGGGAGGGGGGCGGTGCTGAAACGGAAAGGGTGGGAAGAGGATCAGCGTGGGGAGGAGGAGAGATGAAATTGGGAGGCGGGGTTTTGGGGAGGGGTGGTTTAGAGGGAAGGAGGAAGGAGAGGAAGTTGGAGATTGAAGAAGATGATGAGGCAGCCATGGACGAGGTTTGTGGTCTTTTGGGTTTGAACTTTATCCCTTGTTTATGAGGGGAGAGTGAGGAGTCAGACGAGTCAGACGAGTCAGACCCGTTGGACCTAAATTATTTTATAAATAACTTATTTAGTATTTAAAATTATTTTTAATTTTTAAAAATAAAAATAAATTACTTTTCTATTCTTTTTTCATTTTTAAATAAACACTAAATTTTTTAATTTTTATAGTTTATTTTTTAATTTTCGGAAAATGTTCATTTCTCTCTAACATTACTTCTTAATATCTTTTTAAAAATATTACTTTTAATCTAAAAATAATTATTTTCACTCAATTTAAAATCTTGGGAATAAATAAATTTTTATTTATCTTATAAGATGATAATAGATTTCAAATTTCATAAATATGAAGAGATGTCATATTAATTTTTTTCTTAAATTAAATTATATTATATTTAACTTGTTAGAAAATTTTGAGAAAACATTTAATTTTTTCCTAAATTAAATTAAATTCTTAATTTAAAACTAATAAATATAAATGAATTTTCATTATAAAATTCAAAATTAAAAGAAACAATTTTTTAATCATTATTGAATTTAATATAGAACAATAGTTATTTTATATTAAAAAAAATTATTTCTTAATTATTAATGGGAAAAAATAATTTATTTTTAAATTAATCCATTTAAAAATGGAGAACAAAATGTTTTTTAATCTATATTTAATTTATATAAAATAGCATGGTTTTAAAAACCGGACCAAGCGGGTCAGTCCGATCGTCGACCGGTCATGGTTCCGGTCTGGTCAATTAGACCTAAAACAGGTTGAACCGAATCAGACCAGTTGAATCGAATGGTTTAATTAATTTTTTATTTTTTATTTTTAGCGTCAAAACGACGTTGTTTTGATGCTTCTGACATCAAAACGAAGCCGTTTTGGAGGATATAAAACCTCCTTCCAAACCCCCTCTCTCCAAACCACAGTTGTCGACGCCCGCCCCCAACACACCGCTCCCATCGTCGGTCGTTTCATCATGCAAAATCTCCCTCCACCAACCATAACACCGTCGCTTGAGTCACCTTTTTCCTATCGCATTGTTGCAAGCCGACAAGCCACCCCATCGCCGCTATAAACCCCCTCTAGCCAGCTATAACCCATTCCCGTTTGTGGTGTCATTATATTTTCTAATGTTCAAAATTTAAACATCCAATTCTCTATCAAATTGTAAAATTAACCACTCTTTTAATTTCAACTATACCATAATTAAGTTTTATTGAATTAGTTTTAAAAAAATCTTGAATTAGTTTTTAATAATAATGGTAATTTAAACTATACTATAATTAAGTTTTATTTATACCAATTCATATATCAAGAACTTAATTTTTATTTAATTAGAAAAAGTATGATATTAGAAAAAGAAAGAGTAAACCTAAACAAAGAGAAAAAAAAAATTGAATATGAGTAATAAGAGATAAATTAAAAATTGAGAGAAATAAATTAGGAAGTAAATAAAGAAGGATGGAAACACTTAAAATGAGTATTTGAGGAAGGAAGGAAGGGGACTCTAGGTGGGAGATACAGTAAAAACTAAAAAAAATGGCTTTTATATGTATGAAATATGATTTAATGGTAAAAATATTACAATTTTAAATAAATTTTTTATTTTAAAATAAGTTTTTTATTTAAAAATAAATATTAAATTTTAAATTAAAATTATGATTTTAATTTTAATTTCTAATTTGAAACTAATTTTCTAATTTTCAAATAAAATTTTAATTTTTAAATAATATATAAATTATTATTTTAATTTTTATAATTATTTTAAAATTTAATAATTTATAAAATGTATATTTATGACGTCACCGGTTCTATCATGATTTGACCAGTGAACCGTGAACGGTTTCCGATTCAATAATCGATCCGATTCTGAAAACATTGTAAAATAGTACTTAATTTTATATGACATGGACATCTCTATCTACAAAAATTGGAGGTGGGGAATTAATAGTCTTCTATTAATTAAATTAATAAAAATGAAAACATAAATTATCATCCATTTTTTTTCATATAGAAAAACTTATATCATCTCTAAATAATAAATTTTTTAACTGAAATTATTATCACAAGAATTGAATACCCATTCAAGAAAAATTTTTGTTTAAAACTTAGATTTTGGAAACCATATTAATGCAAAACAATGATTTTTTTTATTGAATGTATTAAGAACAAAAATTAAAATTGTGATGAATTTTTCCAAGAGAATCATTATCTAAATCAAGTCACTATTTTTTCCATTAATAGATTTCAGTAACAAGATTTAAATTTGAATTTGAAAAAAAAAATGGATATTTGTATTTTTGAAAAATAAAAATAAAAAGTAAAATAAGAATTATAAAGATTTTTCTCTATTCAAAGAAATAAGAAAGACATTATTTTTTTAAAGAAATAATAAAGATATTCTTCTCTTTAGAGAAATAGAAAGATGTTCTTCCATTTTCTCTCTTTTTTTTCACAAAAAGGTATGTGATAAACTTATATCATGATTTTCTACTTTATTACCCTTTGACTCTCTATTTTCACTTTTTTTTTTTTTTTTGAATGCATAAATATATATAATCCCTATAACCAGAAGTTATATGGGATAAATTATAAATTATTGGGTAAATTCATAACTAAAAATTATGAAAAATATGTACAATCCCTATAACCAGAATAAATTATAAATTATAGGGTAAATTCATAACCAGAAGTTATAAAAAATATGTGTAATCCATATAACTAAAAGTTATGGAAAAAATTATAAAATTACAAATGCATGACTAGAAGTTATGTATATGATCCCTAATTATTTATTTTTAATTATACCGTTATACCAAACAATATTATATAGCCAGAAGCTATAAAATAAATAAATAAATAAATGTTCATAACCTGAAATTATGTACAAATCTATATAATGAAAGTTCATGACTCATAGCTATGGACAAATTTACATAAAATAATTCATAGCCTGAAGCTATATATTAATTTGCACATTTTTGTTATGATAAAATAATCATAACCCGAAGCTATGAAAAAGAAATATATATATATATATATATATATATATATATATATATATATATATAGGTTTTAATTCATATTTCATATTTATAATTGATAAATTCTAGGTTATTATATTTTTAGATATTATTTACTTGAAATATTGTTAAAGTGTTTTATTAATAGTTTATTATGATAATTGAAATATTTTTTTTACTAATATTATTCTATATATATGATTTTCAGATAATGTTGAACCTTGCAAAACTTGAATTTGTTGCTCTTGATATTTTGGACAAAAACTACTTATCTTGGGTTCTGGATGAAGGAAATGACGCATCCTTGTAGGATCGCGCTAAAGCTTTGATATTCCTTCGTCATCACATTGATGAAGGATTAAAAGGTGAATACTTTACAGTTAAAGACCCTTTCATCCTTTGGAATAATCTAAGGGAATGATATGACCACCAAAAGATCGTAATCCTTCCAAAGGCATGCTATGATTGGATGCACTTGAGATTACAAGATTTCAAGTATGTTAGTGACTACAACTCGGCCTTATTCAAAATTAGCTCACAATTAAAATTATGTGGAGAAAAAGTCACGAAATATGATATGCTTGAAAAAAACATTTATGACTTTTCATGCCTCAAATGTGCTCCTGCAGCAGCAATATCTTCTTCAGTGACTTTTTCTCCACATAATTTTAATTGTGAGCTAATTTTGAATAAGGTCGAGTTGTAGTCACTAACAGACTTGAAATCTTGTAATCTCAAGTGCATCCAATCATAGCGTGCCTTTGGAAGGATCTTTTGGTGGTCATATCGTTTCCTTAGATTATTCCAAAGGATGAAAGGATCTTTAACTATAAGGTATTCACCTTTTATCCTTTATTAATGTGATAGCGGATAAATATCAAAGTTATGGCGCAATCTTGTAGGGATGCGTCATTTCCTTCTTTAATGGTATTTCAAAGATTCACAAGATAAGTAGTTTTTGCCCTCGAGAGCAACAAATTCAAGTTTTGCAAGGTTTGACATTATCTAAAAATTATATATATAGAATAATATTAATAAAAAAAATTATTTTAATTATCATAATAAACTATTAATAAAATGCTTTAACAATATTTCAAGTAAATAATATCTAAAAAATATAATAACCTAGAATTTATCAATTATATATATATATATATATATATATATATATATATATATATATATATATATATATATATATATATATTTCTTTTTCATAGCTTCGAGTTATGAACTTTCATTATGTAAATTTGTATATAACTTCAAGTTATGAACATTTATTTATTTATTTATTTATTTTATAGCTTCTGGCTATATAATATTGTTTGGTATAACTTCCAATTATATCTAGCTTATAATTAAAATTAAATAATTAGGAATCATATACATAACTTTTGGTCATACATTTGTAATTTTATAATTTTTTTCCCCATAACATTTGATTCTAGGGATTGCACATATATTTCATAACTTCTGGTTATAAGGATTGCACATATTTTTCATAACTTTTGGTTATGAGTTTACCCTATAATTTATAATTTATCCCATAACTTCTGGTTACAGGGATTGTACATATTTTTCATAACTTCTGGTTATGAATTTATCCTATAATTTATCATTTTATTCTATAACTTCTTGTTATAAGGATTGTACATATTTATGCATTCGAATAAAATAAGTAAAAATAGAAAATCAAAGGGTAATAAAGTAGAAAATTATAATATAAATTTATCACATATCTTTTTATGATAAAGAAGAGAGAAAGTCTTTCTATTTCTCTTAATGGAAGAACGTCTTTCTATTTTTCTAAAGATAAGAACGTCTTTCTTATTTCTTTAAATAGAGAAAAATCTTTATATTTCTTTTGTAAAGACTATTCGTGCTGATAATGTGTTATAAAACAAAGTGAGTGAAGAAGAAAGTAAGAAAGAGAAAATATAATGCATAAGAAAACTCAATGGAATTTCATTAGGGGTTTCTCTCTTTTATAGGGAATTACAAAATATATTTATAGATGATCATCCACAAGTTACCATAGTAGTACAGAATCTCATATTTTATAACCCTATTATTATTATTATTATTATTATTATTATTATTATTATTATTATTATTATAAGAAGAAGAAGAAGAAGAAGAAGAAGAAATTTGGGTAATATATTTAACTTTTCAAAAAATGCTTTTTAAAATCAAACACTAATTTTAGACATAAACATGATTTAAAACTTAACAAAAAAATGGAGTTAAAATATAACAAAAATTGGATTAGGAAATGCAAAGTAATTTTTCTCCTAATTTCCTGTATTAGTCATCCAAAAATTTTACCAACCATAAATACACACTTATTTTTAATTTTATAGCAATACAACTCGGAATACGATAAAGCTCGAAGTTATCTTGAAAGAGATAAAATCCAATGAAATAATTTGCATCTAGTTAATAAGAAAATAACAAAATACACTAACAATCTCGACCTTTAATAATTTTGTGAGGAAAAACAAAGAGGTCGCATAACTCATAAAAGCCTCACTAAACCTAATTTAGTCCTAGTCAAACTACTTCTTATGCAGTCATGTTAATTTCTTATTCGCATATACCTCACAAAAACGGAAAATATAAGAAAGTTAAGAATGATAAAATACTCTTAAAGGGAGAAGAAAACAAAGTTCCTAAAGAAAATCAAAATAACAACAAAAATGCTCTCTTTTTCGGACCTCACACATAAAAAAAAAAAACCAAACTCTAAATTCTACTACCCAACATCCTAAAATATATTTCTTTAGTTATAAGGAAGTTTAAATTAAACCATAAATCCCTACGGTTGTAAGGAAGTTCAAAGAGTCTCAAAAACTAAGATTTTCTATAATCACAAAGAGTTTCAAATAATTCACTAAATTCCTAAAAAAAATCAATATTAAGCACTTTTAGAACTTTTTAGAATACCTAAACACTCTTACAATTATAATTTTTAGAAGATTAGTTGAGAATTAATTGATTTTGATATGATATAGCATGAAAAATTATTCAACATGCTATGAAGAGAACCAAAAAAAATTTAGGTTGCATTTGGTTTGAAAAAGATTTCTAAAAATAGGTTTTATTTCCTATTTTTTCTATTCTTGAAAATGTGTTTGATTAAAAAAATTAAAAATTGTTTGAAAATGAAAATTTTTAAATCTTATTTGGTTTTGAATTTCCACTTGCCAACAAAATAATGAAAACAAATATGATTAAAAAGTTATATAATATGCATATCATCATATGAGATATATTCAAAACTTATGTTTAGCTTTGATAAAATGAAACTATCTAAAAAGGGTGAATAGGTATTCCCTAAATCAATCTTTAGATTAAATTCTTTATTAACTACTTTTTGTTTGTCTTTGTGCATTAATTATTTAGTAAGAGCAAAAATCTCATACATAGATAAATAAATTTAATTTCATGCCATATGTAGGGTATAATATGGAAAAACCATCGAGTAACAAACTAGGTGTAAAAAATCACAGAGGATCTCTCAACTGCTAAATAATTCACCTACTATGAGAAACAAATAAATACGAATAAAATAAATATAACAAAGGAAATTGTTCTAGAGAGTTTCATAGTCCTGTGTTGAATCTTCGAGAGATAGCATTATAAAATCTAAGGTTTAGAATCAAAATTAATTCGAGATCAAATTAAATCTTAGAACCATTTAAATTTTTATTTTTGAAAGAAGATTTTCTTAAATCAATTACATAATTTTGGTTTTTAGTTCTATTCCGTACATCCATCTTATAAATTTGACCATTAGATTTGTTAATTATAAGATCAAATTTAGCTAACAAATTATTAAGGTCTTTCTAAGAAACACTAGTATCTTGGTAAAAATTATTTATACTTATATAGATACAAAGGATTTAATCTCACTAATTCAAACTCAAAAACATAAAATAAAAAAATAAAAACACACACACAACTTTATCGTGTTCTTGGTGCTTTTTCTTTTGGATTCTTCACATTCATGTTAGAATCTCCAAATCCATCAAGTTAGCCAAACATGGTGAAGGTTTTTTTTTCTCACAATTCATGTTTGATTGCTAAGAAAATAGAATGAAAAGAGTGGAAAGTAAAAGAAAGAAAAGCTAAAGTTTTATTCAAGAATTTCAAGAATAAAAGATCAATCTCTTTCCCTATGTTTTTTAAGAATTTCTAATTAGCCACTTATTTTAAGAATAACATAAAATATCCTAAAATAATATATATATATATATATATATATATATATATATATATATATATATATATATATATATATATATATATATATATATATATATAATCCGAGCCCATTAAGGGTCGATGGAGTGTCAAAAATGTCAAATCTTGCATGGAGGAGGCTTGGGACAGAAGTGGCAATGACCCAATTTGAATTGAACTGCAAATGAATGGAATACAAATTGGAGGTTGGTTTCTTCCCTTTGGTAGTGGATGAATTTAAATTTGTGCGAAATTTGAATTGGATTCAAATTCATTACTTCCCATTTGAATTCAATATAACTCTATTTAGTTGACTTCAATCAATCATCGCCTTCTCATTTTATTTCCAATTTGCAAACCGTTTGAAGCATTTAAATTTATGACTTCTTGATCTTTGAAAAATGTATGGCTTATCCTAAAATGATATCAAAAGTGATCCTAAATTTACCTCAAAGTTATATATCAAAAAGCATTAAACTATGATTTCCAATTCTTATGTTAAACTTCAAGTTATGACCTCTAACCTTCTTTTTTATGTTTGTTTGTTCTTTACATCTCTCTCTAATATTCTCTGCTTATCTTTAATGAATGGCAATACTTTCTTAGGGTTTATAAAAAGTTTACATCTAATTTTTTTATTTTTACCTCAATATTTAATTATGAAAAGCTTCCTAATTTTAAAATATTCTAAAAATCCTTGAAAAAATATTTTGGAAATTAAAACATAGTAAAAACCAATGTTTTAAAAATCAGACTAAGTTCGACCATAGCTTGATCCGGTTTGGGTCACATATCGAGTTGAAGATGCTATCGAACCACGCATGAACCAATCAGCCCAACAATCAAACTACTGACTCGAGGAATCAAGCTGCCGGTTCAGACTTGGATCCCTTTCTTTCTTATTGGGCAAGATAGGCTTAGGAATTGTTGTGCAGCTAGGATCACTTGGGCCATTTGAGGTTTAAGGAGCTAATGGGTAATATAAAGCCATTTTATTTCTTGTGTGCTTTTGATATGGCATTGATGGGAAAGAGGAAAAACTGGATCGGACTGGTTGGTTCGATTGGTCCAACCATGGACCAGAGCCTAATCCGGTTCAAGGTTGTATATCGAGCTGGGAATGCTGTCGAACTGCGCGTGAACCGGTCAGCCCAGATCAAATCACTAACTCAGTGAATCGGTCCGCGAGTTTGGGCTAGGATCCCTTTCTTATCGGACAAAATGGGCTATGGTCGTGCAGTTGTGCTATCACTTAGTCGTTTCAGACTGCCTAAGCCAAGGGGCTAATGGGCAATATAAAACCATTTTATTTCTTGTGTGCTTTCGATGTGGGCATTGATGGAAGAGGGGAATGTGAAATAATTCATAAAGCATAAATGCATCCTTGGTATTTCTTGTGTGCTTTCGATGTGGCATTGATGGAAGGGGGGAATGAGAAAAAATTCATGAAGCATAAATGCACCCATAGGATTTGACTTGACTACCTCCAATCGAAGGGAAAAGGATAGCACCATTATGCTCTTTAAGTTTAATGCACAAGTTTACACAACAACAGGTTATATAACAATAATTTTTTCAAAATTTTTATAATAATAAAAATGTAAATATTAGCTTTCAATATATATATATATATATATATATATATATTATTTAACAAAATTTTAGAATATTAATACATTTACGTATTAACTTGATAATATTAAAAATGAAAAAAATCAATATTATTGATTTTAAATTTTTTATATATTTAAAAAAAATTATAAATATTTTAAATTTTAATAATATATGAAATGCATATTTATGACACCATCGATTCGATCATTAGTTTGATCGTAGTTCAACCATTAGTTTGATTATAATTCGACTATCTATTCAACTATTGAATTATAAATAAGTAACCTTTCAATTCAATAATCGATTCGATTCTAAAAATATTAGTAAAAATCAAATTGAAAAACACAAAATAATTTTCATCATAATTTCTTGTATTAATCATTCCAAAAGTTTTACCAACCATAAATATATACTTACCTTTAAACATGTCTTTGAACAACCTAAATTCAAGCATGAAGTTGTTTTCAGATAGATCAAATCAAAGAAGTAAATCACATCTAATTAGTATAAAAGGAAACAAATTGTCAATTAAACAAAATATACTAACTTACACATCTTAACGGTACCTCCTTAGTCTTGTGGTGGCTAATTGCTTTAATAAAAAAAACTAAAATAAAAGTAAATAAATAAAGGTTTAATGTATATAAGAACACCCAAAATTTAGAGGGTGGAATTAATACATTTCTTTTCAACTCATTTTAATACTTAAAAGAACTCAATTGAATCCCATGTCACATCTAATTGAAATAGCCTCCTATGACTAAAGAGATTAAATCCTCCCACCATAATGCTTTTGACATGAACACATTTTGAAAAGAAAACTAGTACATTTCTCAACCACTTTTCAAATAATTTAATGGAAAAATCATAAATTTATGATCTTTAATGGGCATTTGGGTTTGGAGTAGTCTGTTTTGAAATTTGAAAACTACCCTCAATGGGCTTATAAGATCAAGGACATAATCAGGCCCATTGATGCCAGCCCATCACAAGGAAAGGCCAAGTTGAAAAACCCAGAGGAGTGTACACGTATACAATGAGAATGTGGATACAGATAAAGCTTAGCTAGTAGATACATCATACATCATACATTAAAGATTGAATCTAAACATGCAGGTGTTTAAAGAGGTAACAAGTGGATAGCTGAATCATTAAATATACTCATAAAATCCAGAGGAACAAGCGGGTAAGATAATGAATGAAAGAATCGATTAATTTAAGGTAAGTAGATTGGAATAGTTGACTGGGGGCGTAGGGGTTGAGGCCCTTGAGGGTAGACAATTTGAGGGCTACCGATGTGTATCCATCTTCAGGTGCGCCGCATGCACCGCCGCTGCAACGCCATTGGTCCACCATTTTCCTTTTCCTTTTCGTAATTGGAGACTTCACCGCTGGTCGACAAAAATGGGATCATAGTCCTAATTCCCCATTTAGGCTTAAAAGCACTTTCCATCCCCCCAATTACGTTTACACCCTAAGAAAATATTTATGTGCATTATACCATTCCTTTTTATCTTGATCAATATAATAAAGCTAGGGGCAGTTTGGGAATAATTCTGATTGAAAAGCTTTTATGATAATACTTTCATTAGGAGTACTTTCCGTAAAAAAAATAAAAGAAAAAAATTTTTAAAAATATATGTTTTAACTCTCCTATATAAAAATTGAATAATTTAAAAATATAAAATTTTTAACCTTGATTTTATTTAAACCAAAGTAATTTTTACCCATCAAAGTGCTCCAATTTTTAATGTTTTTAAAAATCTATCAAAGATTTTTTTAAAAATAAAAAATTAAGAAATATTTTTGACCTTTTTTTTAATCAGTCTCAAATGAACACTAGGTCAGCAAAAAGTGAGATTAAATAAAAGGTCTAAATAAATAAGTAAAAGTGATGTTCCATTTACAACTCCGGTAATTTAGAAGTGGATGAAGTGACCAATCCAAAGCTAAAAATGAAGTTAAGGGGGCAGGCTGCAGAGGAGTTGATGGCAACCCAATAAACAAACAAAAACAGTTTATAAGGGGATGAGAGGAGGAGAATGAGCATGGAGAGAGAGAGAGAGAGAGAGAGGATGGATGAGTGTGTACTTAAAACTGTCCTGAGTTCTGACAACAAAATTCAAAGAGATGGGACATCAAAGTGGCTCCTTAAGTGTCAAGTTGTGGTCCTTTAATGCATGTAGAAAGATGCAGATATTAGATGACTTAAAAGCCCTTCCAATAGCATGCCCATTTCTTTATTTTATAACCCCATTTTTGGAGCATCCCATAAAAAAATAAATAAATAAATAAATAAATAAAGTAACAAAGTTTTGGGTTTCTGTAATTCTTTAATTAATAATTAAACCCCCCTCCTCCCTTCTCTTCAATCTTCATGCTCATTGAGGAGTGTAGTTCTCTCTCTCTCTCTCTCTCTCTCTATACACTAAATTAAAAGAAGAATCAGTGGGGTGATTTTATATTAGGATTTTAAGGTTTTCTTAACCTCCTCTTTCCCCAATCTGTGGGCTGAAAGCTGATTAGTTTTGGTTTTTATGCCCAACCCATGCCCTGCCCTGCCCTGCCTTCCTTAATAATAATACTCTTTATACTTTTAACACAAATGCTAAACCTACGCGATTGTGACAGTGAAACTTTATATACCACAAAATTAAAAAACACAAAGTTTAAAGGCAAATCCACCAAACTAATCAGTGGACAGACAGCACAGAACCTTTGAATTTTTTATTTTTTTAAATTTGGATTTGTCATAAACCAAACCCCTTATCCAATGCCCTTCCACTTTCTAGGGTTAGGGCGTGGCATATTCTCTTTGATTGGTCAGATTAAACTAATCCTCACCCCCCCTTTCTTTTTTCTTAATTTATCTGCTCTATGATATTGTAGATTAGTATGATCTGAATAGGACAGATGTGATGGTCCCTATAACAAATTCAGATTCAAATCTTCTTGGGTTAATGGTTAGGTTTTCAACACTTTCATCTTGTTCCATTGCTAGACCCAACTCCCCACTTAATCTTCCATCTGTCTTTCACTTAGGGGGTTGCAAAGAGATCAAGCCTTAGGGGTTCTGGTTGATTTCCATATGTCCAAAAGGGAAAGATCCCAGTGAAATTCAACCCAATTTATTTAATACTTTTGCCAATCAAAAAGTATAAAAAGGCTTAGGGGAAGGCAAGAAATGATATATATATATATATATATAATATATATATGTTTCAATGGACACCATCACATGACATGTAATATAAAAATAAAAGTATCATTTGTTTTTTGGGTTGGGAACCCATTTAAGAAATGTAATCTCTCTAAGCTAAAGTGAAAGCTTGAGTAAAGTGCCCTTTTTTTTTTTTTATCTATAAAGTAAAATCATTGCTTATTGTAAAAATAAATAAATAAATAAATAAAACTATTTTTTACCATAATTAAGAATTGTAAAAGAATTAATCCTATGAAGCCCAAGAAAAGCCCAAGAAAATTGAATGAAATGATTAGGGGTTTGTGAAGGACAATGATGCTTATAACTTTGGAAAAAGCTCCAAGTATTTAATCATTTCGTTATGACAAAACACATACCAAAAAGCCTAATAAAAAGATTAGAGATTATGAAAAATAATGATGCTCGAAACTTTGGAAAAGGAGGGTCGAAACATGTTGTTAGTCTAAAATTAGTTCCAAATGAAAGCCTTTTTTTTTGGGTTAGCGATTTCAAAAGCCAAAAGCCAGAGTGTGAATGAAATGACTGAAGAGCATGGAGAATAATGAAATCCGTGTAGCTTTGAAAAAGTTACAACTACAACAAAACCATTTGAATTCTTCCACCAAATTAATTCCTTTGAAGCCTTCTGTTTTGCTGACCACCCATTTACTTTTATAAGGAAAGCATAATTAAAAAGAAACGACAAGTAACTGGGCTTTGCCATTTTCCCAACTTAGAAAAGTTCCAAATTGACAAAACCGAGTCCTCCTCTTCCACCTTCTGTAAGGCCGCGTTTGGGGCACCTGCCCATTTAGCTGTCAATGGCCTTATTATTTTGACTAATGCATTGCTTATCTGTCAAGGTGTCATTTTGTGGCCGAGGAATTTAGGCTGAGCATGCGTGAGGGGATGAGAAAGGAGCCGTTTTCAGAGAATGCATGAATGTGGAAGTCTTCGATTCTCTCCTGATATGACACGTAAAATCGTGTTTGGTCCGGAAGAAAGAGTGTTTTACCATCGGATTGCACCCTTTCCGGACTCCCATCGGACAACCGATTTAGATGAATGGTCGTGGAAATTGCCTAACATGGAAAATTCTTGTGAATGAATGAATTGTTCTTATGTGTGCTCAAATGGACCGAAGGAAAACCTGGGACGAGATCTTGATGAAAGATTGAATCAAATCTGTGTTGAAAATTCAGAGGAATTATAATTTATACACACAAAATAAATAAATTTTAAAATGGTTCATTAAATTCAGAAAATTACTTGATAAAAAAAAAACCACCGACTCAAGGGTGGCGTTCGTAGTGACCAAAACGAGAAAGGAAACGTGGTCAAAGGGGCAGAAGAGCGTGGGGGAACGGGCAAGCAGAAGAGCGTGGGGGAGAGAAGGACAAGTGAGACAATAAATAGAATATAAAATTCAAAAATGCATAATTTCCATATTAATTTACAGAAAGAACGAAACAGGAAACACACCAGCCTCGCTTCTTTTCTCTCTCTCCTCTTTCTCTCTCTAAGATGCTTCTGCTGCTGTTGTTGTTGGTGGTGGTGGTGGTCTTGTATTTGTATATCATAATTTCAACGTTTTTTAATGGATGCTTTGAGAGTAAATTAAGAATAAATTCCAGGCAAATGGGGTTCTCTGGAACCCTTTCACTCACATTTCCACCACCACCATCGAAACTGCTCTTCTCTTCTCTTCTCTCCCTCCGTCTTAATGGCTTCCTTGTCCCTTTTTCTCTCTGCATCCTCTCTGTCCTTTATCATCCCAGATTCTAGTGTTTCTTGAGAACCCATTTCTCCCTTTCAGGATTTGCCTTCTTCCTTAGTCAGCCACTTACCTTACCTGGTACGCCTGCTTCTTTTTCTTTCTTATTATCTGTGTTTATGTGGTGTGTTTTGATTGTCTTTGTTAACCCTTTTTGGCTTTCTTTGATGGGTTTGTGCTCATGTTGACTCATTCCTTGTGATGTTACTAGTCCATGGCGAAAAGATCGTGATTTTGAGTTCGTTTTCTTGTCTGGGTGTTTACTTTTCCTTGTGTAGGGGGCCTGTATGCATGTCTAGTCATATCTTAATCTCCATCAATTCTTCGGCGTAACGATTGGTTTTTTGGTTTCTATATTAATCTATCTATTTGTTTGGTTTTTTTTTGTAGGGTATCCCTTGAATCTTCGCCTGTTTCATTAGATAGAAGTCTAGTTTTTGGGTCCCAATTTCTCTTCCAGGTATTTTGTTTCTATTTTCCCCCTCTTGGGATTTTATGGGCATTTGATTTTACTAGGGTTTGGATGCGTATGGTCTTATTTCTGCAATCTTGATTAGTGTATGGGATGGAAATTGTTTTCCGCATCTACTTCTTATCTGGGTATGTATTGACCCTTTTTTTTATACTGCAAGGAATGAAAATTGTTCCCTTATTCGTCAAGTGTTCATATGACCGTTTTAAATATTGATCAACCAATACTTTAAAATTGATTTTTGGCTGAATTTTCTTCTGGTTTACAAGCACCCCTTCCTCTCGCCAGGGTCTTTATTTGTATTCACTGATCGCTTGCATGTTGAACGAAACAACAATAAGAATTGCATTTTGGTTTCAATTGTGCATCTGGGCCTATATTTTTCTTTCCAAAGGTTTTGGTTTGTATATGCTGATGATCTTTTGCTGGGTTTTTTATTTGATGAAATTACAGAGAATATTTTTAGAGGGCTACAAAGCGGTCGGATCCATGTCCAGAGGAAAAGAAAACGAAATAGAGGATGAAGAGGAGAAGAGTTTATGTATGTGTGATTCTAATCTTAGAAATAGGAGAGGTGTGCTTGATGGGGATTCAGGTAATGGCTGTTGGGCGAGTTCCAGTAGTCCTCCGCCTGAAAAGATTAGGGCTCGTGGGACTGTAAGGAGATTGGACCCGAGTCGGAATGGATTCTCTTCCGGCGAGTGCAGGGTTGGTAGTTCGTCAGCTGTAGATACTCAGGATGCAGATTACTCTGATGGTCCCTCTCTCAGCTATGAAGTAGAGGGTCTGATCTTAGCTAGGGTCCCTAGATCAGAATATTGGAAGTTTTGCTTTGTGAACAAGCGGTACTTAACTCTTTTGAAGAGCGGTGAACTCTTTAAGATTAGGAGAGAGATTGGGGTCGAAGAATCGTCTGTTTTTATGTTAGCGAGTGGGGAAACTAGTTGGTGGGCATTTGATAGGCAATTTGAATCTCGTAGGAGGCTACCAATTTTACCATCAGATCCATGTTTCACATCAGCGGATAAAGAGTCGGTCTGCGCGGGGACCCATCTTATTGTTTCAGGCAGGGAGTTTGAAGGTGTTGTTATATGGAGGTACGAACTGGCAATGAACAAATGGTTCAAGGGTCCTTCCATGCTCAACCCAAGATGCATGTTTGCTTCTGCCAACTGTGGTACCTTTGCTTGTGTAGCGGGTGGGATCAGTATGGTGAGTACTAAGGAAGTACTAAATTCTGCTGAAATATATAATCCAGATAATAAATCATGGGACACCCTTCCAAGAATGAACAAGAGGAGGAAGCATTGCTCAGGCTGTTACATGGATAACAAATTCTATGTGATCGGTGGGCAAGACGAAAAGGGTGAAGGTCTTACTTGTGGAGAAGCATATGACGAGGATAGAAAAGCATGGGACTTGATCCCAGACATGTTAAAAGATGCCCCAGTTTCAACTTCTGAATCTCCCCCTCTTGTTGCAGTTGTGAACAATGATCTCTACTCTCTAGAAGCTTCTTCGAATGAGCTGAAGGTGTATTTGAAGAAGACTAATTCATGGAGGCGGCTGGGAACAGTCCCCGTCAGAGCTGATTTTAATAGAGGATGGGGTGTTGCGTTCAAGTCTCTAGGCAACAAGCTGCTAGTTATAGGCGCATCCTCAGTTTCTTTTGCAGGTCATGGCATGACTATATACACTTGCTGCCCCGATCCTGATGCTGAAGAGTTGCTGTGGAAGCCTCTTGACAGTGGCAGAAACCGGCTTAGTCATTTTATCCTAAATTGTTCCATCATGATAGCTTGAGGTCAGCTCCTAAAGGAAGTCTTGCAGTAGAGAGTTGTTTGATAAATTATTCTGACTACCCAAATAAAAACTAAATTGGGAAAGTAGAAAGTTGGCATTAGAAGATGTTTCATTCCAATATTACACGAGGAGATCCTGCAAATTGTGCATGACTCTCCAAACTTTGTGTGATGGCATTTGGTTGATTTAAGGAATGTTGGTGAGTTTTCACCATGTCCCCCCTTCCCTGTATGAATTCAAATTTCCTGGAACAGAAGTTTTATAACAGTTATGTTTGGTTTCACATCCTTAATATATGATGAACTTGATTTGATCAGCTGTTTTATCCTTCTAGGTGGTAGCTTTTTGTTTTGTTTCAGTTGAAGCTTAGTTTAGGCATCAAAAGATAAAGCTGAGCAACATCACATAGAATGTGTAAAACCCTGGTAGCAAGTTCTTTATTGATATGTAAAGCATTGTCCTTAAAAATGATGATTACCTTCTTCGTCCCTGTTAGATGATTCTGAAGATGGTATATTGATATCGCCTATTCACACCCTGCAGAATTGGGGCATGTCAATAAGGCCACAGGCGCAGGATCATAAGTGGGAACAAGCTTGAACGCCTGAAAAGGCAAACCCATGACTGATTCGTCTATGCCTTCTGCTCTGGAGCCTAATATGAAACATGTACGGGATAGTGAGTCCATATCCACAA
Organism: Vitis riparia; assembly: GCF_004353265.1. NCBI lineage: Eukaryota > Viridiplantae > Streptophyta > Magnoliopsida > Vitales > Vitaceae > Vitis > Vitis riparia. Next base: position 4,580,200 of record NC_048444.1, read on the forward strand.
GATGGCAAGCTAGCTATAATGCAGTGATTCCTACAGGGAAGTGATGCCTTGGCTAGCTTTGGTCACAACATGGATGAGTTCATTGCTTGGGAAAGTTGGATTCCTGAGAAAGAAGGTAGAGATGAGTTTTTTTTGCTTTCTTCTCTGCTCTGTTCATGAGATGATCACAATTGCCTTAAGTTGCCTCTCCCAAGCATAAAGAATATGTTTGGACAGAACCTTAGAAACCAAAATCTCTTTAACCGATAAGGATAAGGGAATCTCATGCGACAAAAGCTTATAATACGATTTAGCTAAAAATATGCCTTTCTTTGCATACAAAGTTGAATTAAATGTACGCAAAGCTTGAAAGGTACGAAGACTGATGTAGCATCTCCAATTCCCAATCAATGAAGTAGTAGTTTTTCTTTAGTCTTGGATTCCAATTGGGCGTGACTCATGTCCCTGCCTTCCAAAAGTCTAACACCTTGGTCATGATGTAACTCAAGGCCCCCATCACCAAAATGATTAAGAAGGGTCTGTCGAACCCTGGAAGAACCGAGTCGAAATTCATATTACAAATGTAAAAAAAAAAAAAGAAAGAGAAGAAGACAAACTAACTTCAATTTGTTCGCAAAAGGACAAGCAAACTTCAATTCATTTGCAAGTCAACCTCCCATGAGCTTTTGGTTTTTGATTTGAATAGAAAAATCAAAATGTTTCGTATTTTTGCCAAATACTAAAATTAATTATTTAAAACAAGTAAAACACAATATCAAAATGAATTTGATCTATTAATACTTAATTTTTCATAGGAATAAAATAATAAAAAAATAAACAACTTAATACTTAATATTATTAAATTATATTTAGCATCAAGTTAAAATTAAGTTCTATTTAAATTTAAGGGAATAAAACAAATACCACGTCGACCTCCATTTTAATACTCTTATATAAAAAACTTTACTTTTATTTATTCATTCATTTTAAGAATATTTTCATTTTGTTTTAATAATTATATTTTAAATGTCCAAAAGAATACATATTATGTGATTAGTAATAATGCACATAATATTTTAATTATATGCCCTTGAAGAAATACTTTCACATTGCTTCTGCAAAATAAAATTTTTTGCATAAGAGCCGAAGTGGATGAATAGGTTATTTTTAAAGATTATAAAGATAAGGGTTGAGATTTTTAATCCAATTAAACTTATTAAAGGAAATTAAACCTTTTCAACTCAATTGAACCATGATAGATTAAAGACATCAGTCAAAAATCAATTATATGAGAAAGTAATACACAAATTATCTGGCAAATATTACTTTTATACTTACTCTAACCTATACTATAATTCATGTTTGTGCCGCAACACCTCATGTGCTCCGGTGGATCTTGACTCAACTCCTAAGTGGATGCTGTTTGATAACCCAACAAATGAAAAGTCAAATATATTTAAGAGTTTTGAATTAAATATAAAGAGTAATGACTTAAAAGTTTAGGTGCATCCACATTTTTTAAGAACATTTCCAATGAGCTAGTGGACTTGGAATCAATTTAAAAATCATATTTTACAAAAATAATAATTTAGAAACTTAAGAATTTTAGAAGGATTTGGAAAGATTCTATATTTTAAATTCAAATTTTATTTTTTTTAAATTCTCAATTTAAAATTCATTTCCAAATTATTTTTATTATTTAGAAATGTTTTTTTTAAATTCTTAATTTAAAATTCTTTCCAGATTAATTTTATTTATAATTTTCACAAGTCCACAATGTTTTTTGAGTCATTATTCTCAAATAAGTCAATCATACTTATCTCCAAACTTGATTATATAACAATTTTGAACCTTCAAATGAGTGTAAATCACGAGAAAGTACAAAAAAGTAAGCAAAGACCTAAACCAAGATGGATGGAACAAAATTGTTAACATAATCCAACTAGATAAATTCAAATTCAAATTCAAATTCAAATCTTATCTCCAAAGTAGCAAAAACTCTTAAACTATAGTCCAACCCAATTAATAGTATATCAAAGCCAAGTCACAAAATCTCCTAATGTCACCTCTTCCAAAACAGTCTAGAGACACATGTGAACAAAACTAAAAATAGTTCATTATAATCTTGAAATTAAAAATTCAATGAAAATTGCAAAAATCTTAGTCGGTATCTTTTGATACCACATACATAAAGGGTGACAACAATCTCATCCTTGTCACAAACCCTAAGCCAACACCTGAAGAAGATAAAAAAAAAAAACCTCAACCAAAAACTAAATTTCAAATTTTGACTATTTATCGATCTTCACATGTGAGAAGCTCGTGTTAAAAACATTTGAGAATTAAAAAAAATAAAATTAATACTTTGGTATTAAATTTTAAAAATAAAATTCAAAAAACTCGCCAAAACATAATTTTTAAATTTTAATTATAAAATATAAATTGAAAAACGAAAATTCAACCGAAAATATCTTTAATTAATAAAAAATATTCAAAATGTTACAAAATTCATGTATTAAATTGGCTTAATAGGATCGTCTTACAGACGTGATACAAACATGGCCAACTTTACAAAATTTTTATTTCCTTTGCTGGTCCCACATCCCAAATTTCCAATTTTGGTAAGTATGGACCCGGTGGATTTAGAATTATGGGATGGGCTGTAGAAGATGGGCCGGGCTGGTTGGGCAGTTTTCTCGGGAATTTCCTAATTCCTACTAGGAAAACCAGGAAAGAGCAGGAAAATAGAGAGAAGAAAAAAGTGTCGTGTCTCGGCCGCAGCTCTTCGCAGGGAAGCGACGAGTGAAGAATTCCACGCTGCTCTCACTGCGTAAGAATCCGTTTATCGTGATTTCTGCAATTCCAGTTCCTCCATTTTTCCTTTTCTTTGTATGTCACTTCCATGCAGAACTTGTCATGAATTCCATCCTGAATTTTACTTCACTTCCCTTTTATTTGTACTAAACGACTTCCGTTTCGATTTTAGGCTTTAATTTATAGTCTTGAATTTGAAATAGGGGTCTCCTAAAGTTGTTCTGCAAAGTATTCTAAAGTTAGGGCTTTTTCTCAACTTTAGGGTTCTCACCTTTTTTGTTAGGGTTTTGATTCTGGAAGGGTTCTTCAGAAGCTATTGATATGAAAACTTAGGGGTTTTCTGGTTCTGGACTGTGGATCCTTTTCGGTTGTTTGTTAAACAGTAGTATTTTGGGTTGTGATGGCTGTGAATAACAATAATCCACCCAAGAACCTTGGGGCTTCTTCGTCGCCCTTTGGGAATGCCGGAATGGGTTCTCCTGCTATGCCTGCAAACCCTGTGTTCTCGCAACCGCAAGCTCAGGGGCAAATTGGGGGTGGCTTTCAGGGTCAGTTTCAGCTGTCCCAGGCTCATCAAGCCCATGTCATTGCCCAGGCACATTCTAAAGCACAAGCTCATGCCCAAGCTCAAGCGCAGGCTGCCCACGCCCAGTTCCAAGCTCAGTTACAGGCTCAAGGAATGACCCTTAATCAGTCCCAAGGCATTGGGATTGGGAATATGGGTGGATCTTCGCCCTCCATAGGAGCACCCGGCAATTCAAACATGAAACGGGCTTTGCAGAAGCCTCCAGTACGCCCTCCTGGCCTTTTAGGTGCTAATACTATCTCTCCTTTGAAAGTCATGGAACTTACACCTGCTGCCCGCAGAAAGAAGCAGAAGCTTCCAGAGAAGCAATTACAAGATAGAGTGGCAGCAATTCTGCCAGAGTCTGCTTTGTACACACAACTCCTTGAGTTTGAGAGTCGAGTTGATGCTGCTCTAGCTAGGAAGAAAATTGACATTCAAGAGGCACTTAAAAACCCTCCTTGTGTTCAAAAAACTCTTAGAATTTATATTTTCAACACTTTTGCTAATCAGATTCGCACAATTCCCAAGAAGCCAAATGCAGAGCCACCTACCTGGACCCTCAAGATAATTGGGAGGATCTTGGAAGAAGGGGTAGATCCTGACCAGGCTGCAATGCTCCACAAAGCAAATGTCTCATACCCAAAATTCTCGTCTTTCTTCAAGAGAGTCACCATTTCCCTAGACCAGAGACTATATCCTGATAACCCTATTATTATATGGGAGAATGCTCGATCCCCAGCACCTCATGAGGGCTTTGAGGTAAAGAGAAAGGGGGATAAAGAATTTACTGTGAATATACGGTTAGAAATGAATTATGTGCCTGAGAAGTTTAAGCTTTCTTCAGCTTTGATGGAAGTTCTTGGTATTGAGGTTGATACACGCCCAAGAATTATAGCTGCAATCTGGCATTATGTGAAGGCTAGAAAATTGCAGAACCCCAATGACCCTTCATTTTTCAATTGTGATCCGCCTCTTCAGAAAGTGTTTGGGGAAGACAAGATGAAATTCACCATGGTATCACAGAAGATATCACAGCATTTGTCTCCTCCGCAACCTATACATTTGGAACATAAGATCAAGCTTTCGGGGAATTGTCCAGCTGGAAACGCGTGCTATGATGTGTTGGTCGATGTCCCCTTTCCAATACAGAAGGAATTGTCTGCTTTATTGGCTAACACGGAGAAAAACAAAGAGATCGATGCATGTGATGAAGCAATTTGTTCTGCTATAAGAAAGATACATGAACACCGTCGGAGGCGGGCATTCTTTCTTGGGTTTAGTCAATCTCCTGTGGAATTTATTAACACTTTGATTGAATCTCAAAGCAAAGATCTGAAGCTAGTGGCTGGGGAAGCTAGTCGCAATGCTGAAAAGGAGCGGCGATCGGACTTCTTCAACCAGCCATGGTAATCTCATCTACTATTTGCTGCGGTTATTTTATTTCTTTCTTTCTTTCTTTCTTTGTTTTTTTTTTCATACACTTTCCAGCAAGTATGTACCGACTGTGACTGATTTGCTGACAAACAACATTAAGACTTACTATAAAAATATGGGCAGTGGATTAGAGTGGGTATATAGGAGGTTCCATCTTTGATTCCAAAAAAAAAAAAAGATAAAAATGTTTTATACTCTCATCCCAGATCTTACCGTTATTGGATATATTTTCCATGTGGGTGGTTGGGATTGGATGGGATGAAGAAGAACCATTTGGGAAGATTCAATTGTGCTCTCCTCAGAATAATAGTACTCTATTGCCATCACTTGAGTTGTAAAATTACCAAAACTCGGCCCATTATATTATAATGTTGTATCATATGCTTCCTATTTAGTCAATGTTGTTCTAGATTTAAGCTACACCTTCCCATATTTTAGCTTCTAAGAGATTTGACATGTGAGGTGTATTTTGAAGTTGAGATATATTTTATCGTACCTGAGGTGATACTATTCCCTAATTATTTTTATTTTAATGAATCTAATAGGGTTGAAGATGCTGTCATTCGTTATCTGAATCGCAAGCCAGTTGCTGGAAGTGACGCTCCTGGGAGTACATGAAAAGGTTAATTGTTGAGCTGCTGATAGGCCAGTAGTTTGTCATTTCTTCTTCTGACTTCATATCTATGGATCATTTTGACGTCATTTTGGGAGTTGCACAGATTTTATCTGATCTTTTATGCTGTTGATGGAAAGGAATGTTGGGTGCTCATATAAGAAAATTTGCTCTGTAAACTATTTAGAATGAAAATGATGAGCATGATTAAGGAGTGAACATTGTAGTGGTATGATGCTGTCTTCGTGCAGAATGTTTAATTTATAAATGATAGATTCTTTCTCTGTTTGAAGTTTCCTTTTCTATCAACTTATATCATGGAGGTTGAAACATTATGAATGTAGAAATGTCTTCTAATGAAAGACATCCCTTTGGAAATCATCTTGATTTCCTACTTAATTGTATCTAAACAAAGAGAGTGGCAAAGTGGACTTAATTTACTTCTTTGCACATTTTCTGCTTTCAGATTTTAGGCTAATTTACCCAAAAGGATAACCTGGGTGCTGTAAAGAATTGTCAATTTTGCTTGAAGAAAAAAAGGGGGAGAAGATCAGAGAATCAGAAAACATATATTTACAGGAATAAAAGTATTACTCCCTGCCATTATTGGAGAACCCTTTTACAATGTCATAGTATCTGAGCTCCCAGATTTGTAGCTTTATGAGGCTTCATGATTCCAAGGAATCATAGATGCCCTTTACCAGGAATCAGACCTGTCGCATCCAATCAGGGCTGTGTCCGATAGGGCATCAATGGAATCTAATGACTGATCTAGATTTTCAGGCATATTTGCAGTGGGACGGATGGCTGCATCATTTCATTTTCAAACACTCGTGTTAAGGAGAGCGCAAGCAGCAAGCTACTTGGTGAACATTGTGTAGTCAGTTATGAATTGTATGGTATTTCATGTTGGGTATTTCCTTTATATTTTTGACTGAGTGTGCGTGGAAGGGGGAGAATGAGTCACTGTTTGTTGGTAACAGAAGCTTTTAACAAAATTGAGTTGCTGCATTTGCTTGTAAAATGATGTATTTTCCTTAAAACATCTAGCTTCCATCTTTCCTATTTCCTTAACTACAAGTCTAGAACTATCTGTTCACTTTGAATCTCAGACTTCCTTCTTTGGATATTGAAAAAGCAAATAGGTAATTTAGTTTTGTTGGGACTTTTGGTAGAGATTTATAGTCTCAGGTTCCATTTCTGTGGCTAGTTAAATGCCCTAGATTACCTAGTGTTAATTGTGGTGGACACAGTTAGCACCCTAAGGTTTGGGCCCCAACTTTTCTTACTTGCGATTGCGAATGACCATAAGCTAATCCAATCCCACTAAACCAGAAAACAACAAAAACATTCTATAAGATCCTGTGAAGCATATGAGAAATAAAGAAAAGAAATGGGCAATATATACAAATTGGTCTATATCCCTTTTATTTCTATTAAATTAATAATGAATTTTTTTATATTTCATTATCAGAACTGAACTAGAGAAATTATTTTGAATTTTATTTCTTTCTGAGATGCGAGGAGCTAAAGCGACGGAAGAACAAAATTGGGACAGGTGGCTAATGAGTGATTAAGACAAAAACAAAAGGGTAAATATGGTAATTTAAAATTTGACCCCGATATCTTAATTCTTACCCCACCCCGGATAAGGCAGAGAAGGGGAGAAAAGGAGAACAGGAAATGGCGGGAAAAGAGAAGGCGTGGTGCGGGAATGGGAGAGCGAAGATGGAAGGAGATGTATGCTGGAGAAAACAGGTGGATCAGAATCTGAAGAGGCTCCACTCTCTTCTCTTCGGATCCGATCTCGCTCTCCACGAAGGTGATTTCTCGTCGGCTCAAGTCCTTGGCCTCAGTCTCATCGGCTTCCTTGATTCTCATTCTCACTCCGACGTCGATGAAGCCTTCATTCGTCCCATTCGCTCCCAAGTTTACTCGAAAATCCATCAAGCTCGCCGATCACTCATTCCTGATTCTGATCGGTCTCTCTCTTCCCCTCTCTCTCTCTTTCTCTCTCTGTATTGTGGAATGTGTATTTTCTTGGAAAATCTTTGGAAACTCTAAGGACGTGTTTAATTTGTAAAATTGGTGTTCAAGTTAACACCGTTTGATTTCAAATAGTGCGAGAGAAAGTATTAAAAATAGGAAGTCTCAAATTCTGATTGTTAGTTTGTCATGAAAAACAGAAACGACAATGAAATATGATGAAAATTGTTCAGTACTTGTTCACTTTGGGAAAAAAAAAAAAGCTCAAATTTTTCTTATTTTCCTGTACCTCTTCTTTGCCTTTTTCAGGCCTTGCAGAACTTCATGGGAAACCTAGAAATAACTGTAGGACTTAAAGGATGATAGTATGTTTGATTTCTGAGAAAGGTAGGAAAACGAATTTTAAAATTCTGAACCTTAAGTTCTTTCAATGTTTGGGATGAGAGAAACCTAAGATTCCACTCAATTGAGTTTAATACAATTATTTGGCTCACTTGAGGTCAGATTTCATTCAATGGAGACAAAAGCAACATTTAGTACATGGTTCAGAATTTTGGTATATTTTATTCTGTTCCTTTTCATAAGTTTTCTCAGCATCTCAATAAAAAGGCATTGATAAATTTCTTGAGGTAAGTTTACGGTGTTTACCAAATGTAGGACTGTGACCACATTCTGAAAATCTATGATTTAAGATGGTGATGGTTTCTGCTTTATATGCCTTCAGCCAAGCATTTGAACAGGCAGGAAGAGTTCCAGGTCGTGTTTTTGGCATGAGAGGTGATATTGACATTGAGAAGATTAAGCAGTCAAAGTATTTCCGTGCTCTTCTTCAGCAATCAAAGGGAGGAGCTGCAAACGAATTGGTGTGTAGTTAAATAGCAAGCTTTTACCTTCCAGATTTAAAACCTTTGTTCTGATCTCTTCATCAAACATTGCACCTGTATATTATGACACAAGATTGGGTGAAATTTAACCAGTATTTTTTTGGCTTTGTCTCAGGTGGATCAATTAGGCAGGCAGGACCAATTGAGTTTCAAGGCATCCAAAGTTCTGACACAATCAAAGTTGATATCCTTGTATGGAAATGACAAGAGTTCATACAAGAGTTCTATGCACTCAAAGAGTAGCAGCTCTGAGGACTGTGTTATTGTAGAAAAGGCTCACTCATATCACAGCCATCCTAAAGGTCAAGGTGCCTCTGCATTTTTAAAAGTTGAAGAGGAAGAAAGAGCCCATGGAAATGGTTTGGGGACAAAACGTGCCCACATGGAAATTAGTAGCCCCAGGAATGATATTGCGAAGTCGCCATCAAGCAATGAAGAAACCCAAAACGATGGTTTTGGTAAAGGTTTTGTAACTGCCAGAGCAAAACTGGTATCCATTTTACTTCTTGCAATAGTTTTTCTCTGTTTTTTTATTTTATTTTATTTATTTATTTATTTTTATCTGTCAGCATCATCAACACCTGAGGGATAATTTTTTTCTTCTTTCTTTATCAATTGACTTTTTTTAATGCCCTAAACATGCATATAAGTAACCATTACAAAACCCTACCTCTAGCATACTTGCTAGGACAGCCATCACTAAATGTTGCTGGGAATAGATTATGACAAGCTTGAATACTAACAATTGAATTTCAAGCATTATCTAGTTTTGGGGACATAAAAAATCAGCAGTGATGGCTCCATTCTGTTTTTGCTTTAAAAAGGTATTCTGGTTGCAGCACAATAGTTAGTTAGATGCCAAGATAAACTTGAAAACAGACCATTAGACTGCCCAACTCTTGTTATAGCTTGAGCCTGCAATGAACGTGGTGAAACTTGTCCCTTCCAAGTTAGTGCATGCAATGTGGGAATTTTCTTGATGTCTCTGAATATGTAGTAAGCTTGATTAACAACTTCTAAAATTGATATTTGTTTTCCCCAAAGGGCAGGAATGGTATATCAAATCATTCAACCTAGGTTACTCAGAGTGTTTCTATAAATTGTATCTGTTCCATCATCGCAAAGAAATGTGTTAAAGGAAAAGGATAGGAGCATCGGTTTTGATTTCTAAGTAAATAACCATGATCTGGAAATATCTCAGGTTGGCAGTTGCTAGATATTATCTGATACTTCTTGGTAGTACTGTTATTGTTTTGATCTTGTCGTTTTTGTAGCAATGTCAATGTCCTTGTATCTTCCGTGTCATAGGAAATGGATGCAAGGCAAAGACGAGGTTCAGCAGGGTCACCTAGTGCTTCTGTTTCACCTCAAAGTGATAACAATTTCACCAGTAGGGGTTATGGTGCAAAATCATATGGTTTTCCACGCCGTGGCATCCGTGGTAATTTTGTTCCTCCTATCAGATCCAATGGGGGCAATGCTGGTAATATGACCTCACAAATTGCAGGAAAGGCCGATGATGCTTTAGATGACTCAACAAAGAGATGGTTAGTTCTATGAATTTGTTCTTACGATATTAGAAATGTGGTTTAAATTTACCTGTGCTTTCTTTTAACAGCTTTCAGTAAGTGGCATCCAAAAGGAGCTTTAAACCTCTAACGATATTTTTGCTGGAAAAAGTTTATAGAAAACCTGTGGCTCATAGGAGCCACTCTCTGGTGCAATGGTAGAACTATCAGCTCTCATATTTGAATGTGCAGGTTTGACTCTTGAGAATGACCATTCCATGCAAAAATGAAAGTTAGGACCATAGCTGACTTCTCCTGGGACCCTCCTTCATGAGATTGGCCTTGGGTAAATGACCTTAAAGCAGTGGTTTTATATCAACTGTTAGGCTTGCTCCACAACATTGTGAGGATTGTGCAATCAAGTCCTACCAGCTTGTTTGGCACAGTTAATGTTTGATACCATATCAGTAGTTTTCTAATGCTCATATACATTCAACTTTCTTTCCTTTTTCTTATGCATCTTCTCTCTCTCTCTCTCTACCTTTGAGTTAGATGTATGATGGTGAAGTGATAGGTATAACTTCATGTTTTAATGCATTTTATATTTTGATTTTAGCTTGGAAATGTTATATGGGCCTGATGGTGAACTTCCTGAGAAATTAAGGAATTTGGAACCTCGTCTTATTGAACATGTCAGTAATGAGATAATGGATAGGGATCCCAATGTTCGGTGGGATGATATTGGTAATTTAAGATACTCCAAGCTCCCTTTGATTTTCAAATTGTGGCAATTTATTTAAGTTTGTTCTAACTTATGCGCATCACCTACAATGTTGTAGCTGGTCTGGAGCATGCTAAAAAATGCGTAACTGAGATGGTTATATGGCCTTTATTACGTCCTGACATATTTAAAGGCTGCCGTTCTCCAGGAAGAGGTCTTCTTCTTTTTGGTCCACCAGTAAGTACTCTTTTATATGGTTGATAAAACATCACTGATTCATAATTTATCTAGTTTTTTATTTTTATATTTTTTTTTCTCATGTTTTAGGGAACAGGTAAAACAATGATTGGGAAAGCTATAGCTGGAGAGGCTAAGGCAACATTTTTCTACATATCTGCCAGTTCATTGACAAGCAAGTGGGTATGTATATTTCGACTTTTGTGATGGTTTTCTCATGGACTCATCTTTTGGAAAATTGTCTGGTGATTGTTGTTGCTTCAAAGTGCAGCAGGGTTTCTTAAACCTGATAAAATGCAATAACTATACTTTGATAGAGACATATTCCTGTAATTTAAATTGTTTGCTTCTGGAATTCACCAATTTGATGTTTGAACCTTTTTATTGACTGCTGAACTCCTGATTTCCTTTCCACCTTTTCCCAAAAGAGTCCTCCTTTAAATGAATCAGGTTAGTTCAGGGCATAGGTATCACTGTCTCACTGTGACACCCGAAAACTGTCTATGCCCACATTTTATAGTTTTAAAGCGCGGCCAGACCTGCCAAGGTAACCTAGTTGGTCAGAGTGAATACTGGGAAGCGTGGTCCCAATAAGTGGCATATGGTCCTAGTTTTGAATCTTGTCACTGATGATACCTTGAATTTACCCAGTACTAGTTGTTGCGGAGTGGTTGGCACCCCAAGGTTTGGGTCCCATGGAGAGTCCTAAGGGCTTGGTCATGCTAGGTTCCTCGATTATCAAAAATAAAATAAAAAAGTGCTGCCAGTTGTTTCAATGATTTTGGGCAACCCTCACAACCACTAGGGATCTACTTATTGAACGGGTATTACGGATGTTTTTTACACTGCTTATCAATGATAGAAAGATAAACACAAAGTCTCAGAGCTCATGTGGAAACTATTTTTGAAAACAATTTTTTGTTCTTTAGAGCAAAAAACAGTTTCCAATTTTAAAAACATGTTTGACATCGTTTCCATGTTCGGCACTTGAGAGCTTAATGTGTGAAATGACCAAGCAACAACAAATGTTGCAATCAATTTAAAACTAAATGCTTGGATGAGGTGAATGATGTTTTATAGAGCGGAGAATCGGAGAAGACGGAAGGGGAGTAGATTCGGAGTGGAGTCGAAGGTGTTCGAGGTTGAAGTAGAGGAGAGAAAGGGCAAACCCCAAGTTACTATTGTGGAGAGAGAGAGGGGTTTCATCCTGGGTCTGGTTGGGACCGGTGAGTTTAGGGCTCTTCTTGGAAAGTTTGAACCAGTGCATTAAGGACGAGAAAGAAGGAAAATGGGAGATCTTACTTCCTGGTGCAAGATGTGAACAGAGCGGGGTGTTTTATTCGGTTAGGGGTTGTTGACCTGGAGATGAAGAGGTATAATATCTTCATCCCGAAAGGCAAAGGAGAAAGGGGGGGATGGGTCTCTATGGCGGAGATGCTACGTAATATGGGAGTAAATATCGACAGAAAGGATAATAAGCAAGAAGAGAGAGCCATGGTGAAACCTTGTATGGAAAAGTCGTATGCGGAAGTGGTGAAGAGGCTGAGGAGTAGAGACAGAAATACGGTCAGAATGAAGGTAAGAGGGGAGGAAATTAGCAGTAACTTGAGCAAATTGGAACACTGTCTTGTTGGAAGCTGGGACCCCGGTTCAACAAGAGAAGAGGAGTTGGAGAAATTGGGGTGGTTAATGGCAACTTCTTGGGGGCTAAAAGGGAAGTTAGGGTTGGCAAGGTTGGAAAAGGGTAGGGTTTTGTTGGAGTTTGAATTTGTGGGCGAAGCCAAACGTGTCCTTACCTTTGGGAAGAGATTGGTGGGAGGGTTTCAGTTGGGTTTGGAGCGATGGAGCCCTATGACCGGTTGTTTGGAAGAGGGTGAGATAAGAAATGAAGCTTGGGTAAAAATTGTAGGGCTACCAATCTTGTTGTGGGACCCGATCATTTTGAGAAGAGTGGGGGAAGAGTGTGGCGACTTTCTAGCAATTGACCCACAGACGGAGAGAATGGAGGAGCTTCAGTGGGCCCGGATTTTGGTTAAGACGAACGAAGAAGTTTTGCCGAGTGCGCTGGAAATCGAGGTTGAGGAGGTTTGTTATTCTCTTTCTCTCTGGTGGGAGATCAGGTCGTCTCTGAGGAAGGCCTCGGTGGACAGTTGTGAAATGACTGGTCGAACAAGAGAAGAGGTTAGGGGTGATGACACTGCATGCGCCGGCCCGTGCGTGGTGGAAAAGATGGAAAACACGCGGCTCGAGGCGCTGTATCAGCCAGCAGATGGGACGGGTGGGCAGGTGAGTGGGTCGGGCCGTGAAGTGATCGCAAATAGGGTCTAAGATGGGTCGATGGCCCGACCTTCTCTTGATCCATTGGCGATTGGGCCTTCCTCGTCAGGCCTTTCTGTGGGCTCAAAAGGTTCGAAGCGGGCTGGTAGGCTTCCTGTGCAAGGTTCACCAATAGGATTATAATTAAAAGATGTCGTGGTTGATGAAGCTGGGCCAGTGGCTAGGCCGTCGTCGTCCAAGGCTAAGTGGTGGGCTACTAATGTGGAGAGCCCATCACCTGTTGGGCTAACTGGCTTGGAAGGGGTCAGCCCAGGTCCATCCTAGATCTAGTCATTTGACAGAAGCCTTTCGGTGAAGGCCTACCCCTTGGCCTGCCATGAATTAGTAACGGGAGCAACATAGAGGCAGAGTTTTTCAAACTCTGGGAGACGAAAGTCATGAGGAAACAGCAATTGGAAGTCCATCAATCAACGACAGACCGAGCAGTAGTTGGAGAAGCATCGAGGTATGGATCTATTCTGAATACGTGGGGAAAAAGGGACTCGAGGTCTTCTCTTCCTATTTCTCTTTCTTTTGGTCAGACTTCGGAGGGGGAGTATTACGATCATTCTGGGGCTTTAAGGGAAGATAAGCAGGAAGAGAACCCGCTGCATATAATAACTGCAGATGGGTTTGCAGAGGATGGCAATGGCTGCTGGGATATGGTAGAGGTTTACAGTGACGATAATAAGGTTAGGGGATTGGAGTGGGGCTCAGCTTTGTCCGAGTCTCAAGAAGTTAGGGGTGAGAAGGAGATTAGATGGGAGGAAAGTAGTCTGGCCAAATTTAGCCATTTTTTGGGATTTTCGATAGAGGGATTGGAAAATGAAAATTTGAATTTCTTGGTCAAAATTAGAAAAAGACGGGAGAGGATTCATAACAAAGGATTATTGGAGAAGTCAAAATTTGAAAGGGAGCTAAAGAGGCTAGAGTGCTCAATTAACTGAGGGGTGAAGTAAGCAGAAATGCCCTTTACAGGGCAGAGGGTGTCAGCTTGTGGAAGTCTAATGAAGCTCAAATCATTGAGCTGGAATGTGTAGAGAGCAAATGATAGCTCCAAAAGGAAAATAATAAAGGCCTTCATAAGAAATCAGAAGGTGGATTTGTTGTGTATCCAGGAGACAAAAATTCAACCAATGACTGAGGGTGTGGCAAGAAGCTTAGGATCAGGGAGATTCTTAGATTGGAGGGCTTTGGATGCTTCTGGTTCTGTAGGAGGTATATTGATATGTTGGGACAAAAGGTCTTTGGAAATTTTGGATTGGGAGGAGGGCTAATTTTCAATCTCCTGTAGATTTAGGAATGTGGAAGATGGTGTTGTCTGGGTGGTCACGGGAGTCTATGGTCCATTCACCAAAGAAGAAAGGGAATGCTTGTGGGAAGAGATTGAGGCGATTAGAGGAATTTGGGAAAAACCCTGGTGCTTAGGGGACGACTTTAATATCATCCTCTTCCAAAGGGAAAGGAGTAGACAAGAAAGAACAACATCAGCGATGAGGAGATTTGCTCAGATTATCGATGAGTTAGGGCTTGTTGATCTCCCATTGCTAGGGGGGTCGTTTACTTAGAGTGGGGGTCTTAATAATCAGTCCTGGGCTAGACTGGACAGATTTCTGGCGACTCCCAGTTGGCTTGATCAGTTTAGAGGTGTCATCCAGAGAAGGTTGTCTCGGCCTTTATTTGATCATTTCCCTGTTTTGCTAGAGGGTGGTGGTCTTAGAAGAGGACCCTTTCCCTTCAGGTTCGAAAACATGTGGCTTAAAGTTGAGGGCTTTAAAAATCTTATTCGAAGTTGGTGACAGGGGATTGTGGTTAGAGGCAGTGCTAGCTTTAGATTGGCTGCAAAGATGAAGGAGCTCAAACAAAAATTAAAAGTTTGGAATAAGGATGTGTTTCGGAGGCTGGAATGCAATAAAGCTTCAGCTCTCCAACAAGTAGAATTCTGAGACTTGGTGGAAAGCGGGATAAATCTGTTAGAGGAGGAAACATAATTAAAAAAGGAAGCTAAGGAAAGCTATATAAAGTGAGTATCATTGGAAGAAATCCATTGGAGACGGCTCTCAAGGGAGTTATGGTTAAGGGAAGGGGACATAAATACAGGCTTTTTCCATCGTATGGCAAATGCCCATTGTAGAAATAACTCCCTGGACAGAATTAAATTAAATGGGGTGTGGTTGTCAGAGGAGCAAGAAGTGAGGGAAGGGGTAGTTAACGCCTACCAATAGCTGCTTTCAGACGATTCGGATTGGAAGACGGATATTGGGAGGCTGCAGTTAGAGCAAATCAGCAAGCAAGAAGCGGAGAATCTGGAGATTCTTTTTTTCTGAGGTAGAGGTCCACTCTGAATTAATGGATATGAATGGAGACAAAGCCCCAGGCCCGGATGACTTCACTGTGGCTTTTTGGCAAAGCTGTTGGGACTTCGTAAAAGAGGAGGTCTTGGAAATGTTTAAGGAATTCTATGAGCAAAGCTCATTTCTCAAGAGCCTCAACAACACGTTTCTGGTTTTGTTACCTAAGAAAGGTGGGGCTGAGGACCTCGAGGACTTTAGACCCATTAGTCTATTGGGGAGGCTGTAAAAATTGTTGGCCAAGGTGCTAGCTAATAGGCTCAAGAAAGTGATAGGAAAAGTGGTCTCCCCTGATCAGAATGCCTTTGTAATGGGTAGACATATTTTAGATGTTTCCTTAATTGCAAATAAGGTGATTGATTCATGGCAGAAAAGTAAAGAGAAAGGGCTCATATGCAAATTGGATATCGAGAAAGCTTGTAACAGCATTAACTGACAGTTTTTGTTGAAGGTTATGCAAAAAATGGGGTTTGGGTCAAAGTGGTTGGGTTGGATGTGGAGTTGTATCTTTACAGCTAAGTTCTCAGTCTTGGTTAATGGGGTGCCAGCAGGTTTTTTCCCAAGTACTAAGGGGCTGCGCCAAGGAGACCCTCTATCTTCCTACCTCTTTGTCATGGGAATGGAAGTGTTGAGTGCTTTTATTAGGAGGGTTGTTGAAGGGGGTTTCCTTTCAGGGTGCAGTATCCGGGGAAGGCCGGCTTTGAATATCTCCCATTTTTTTTTTTGTTGATGATACAGTTGTTTTCTGTGAGGCAAAGAAAGAGCACTTAACTCATTTGAGCTGGATCTTATTTTGGTTTGAAGTCGTGTCAGGTTTAAGGATTTATTTGGCTAAGAGTGAAATCATCCCAGTTGGTGAGGTGGAAGAGGTTAATGTGATGGCTGTGGAGCTAGGGTGCTGGGTGGGTTCTTTGTCGTCTCATTATTTGGAACTGCCCTTAGGGGCTCCTAACAAGGCTCTTTCTATGTGGGATGGGGTGGAAGAGAGAGTTGAGGAAGTGACTTGTGCTTTAGAAACGCCAGTATATTTTCAAAGGCGGGAGAATCACTCTCATGAAGAGTACGATGGCTAGTATGCCCATTTATCAAATGTCTCTTTTCTGATTGCCCAAGATTGTTGCAAGGAGGTTAGAAAAATTGCAAAGAGACTTCCTTTGGGGAGGGAAAATTTTGGAAAGGAAAGTCCACTTAGTTAATTGGGAGGTGGTTTGTGCGGATAAGAAAAATGGTGGGCTAGGCTTAAGGAAGCTAGCCCTTTTGAACAAAGCCTTGCTTGGCAAATGGATATGGAGATTTGCTTGTGATAAGGAAAATCTCTAGAAGCGGGTGATTTTGGCGAAATATGGGCAAGAGGGTCTTGTTTGGAGGATAAAGAAGGCTATTGGGGCGTTTGGAGTAGGGGTTTGGAAGGAGATCTTGAAGGAAACTGATTGGTGCTGGGATAATATGGTGTTCACAATTGGAAATGGCACCAAAATCAGATTTTGGACTGATCATTGGTGCGGATGTACAACCCTGTCCCAAAGCTTCCCTCATCTTTTTGCTATGGTTGTACATAGGAACGCTATGGTGGAGGAGATGTGAGACCAGAATTTCAGTCAAGGAGGCTGGAATCTAAGATTTCTTAGGGATTTTAATGACTGGGAATTGGATATGGTAGGTAACTTGCTCCATGTATTGAGGGGTCGCAGGCTTACCTTGGAAGAAGACTCCGTCTCTTGGAAGGGAGGAAGAAACAGGCAGTTTAGAGTCAAGGAAGCATACAACTCATTGGTCAACCCCATTGTCACCGCCTTCCTGAAAAATTGCATTTGGGTGGATAGAGTTCCAACCAAAATTGCGTTTTTCGCTTGGGAGGCTACGTGGGGGAAGGTGCTTACTCTAGACAAGCTCTAAAAAATAGGGTGGCAGCTCCTTAATTGTTGCTTTTTGTGTGGTTGTGAAGAAGAAACTGTAAATCATATTCTTATACACTGTATAGTGGTCAGAGTTCTGTGGGATATCGTCCTTGTTTTGTTTGGTGTTCAGTGGGTCTTTTCAGAAACTGTAAAGGAGGTCTTAATTAGTTGGAGGGGCCCTTTTGTGGGGAAAAAAAGAAAAAAGATATGGAAGTCCATCCCGTTGTATATTTTTTGGACAGTTTAGAAGGAGAGGAATAGACTAGCCTTTAGGGGGGGGGTGTTAGCACTTCAGAAACTCAAAAATTCTTTTGTTTGTAATTTATGGAGTTAGGCTAGATTGTATATTGGAGAGGAGTCGCTCTCCCTTATAGGCTTCTTGGAGTGGTTAGCTTCCAATTAAGGGCTGGTGAGGTTTTTTGGCTTTTTTTCTTCTTGTTTGTGAGGTCTTAGCTGTCTTGTATACTCCCTGTATGCTTTGTGACTTTTTTGCCTCTTGTTATACAATTCTTGTTTATCTATCAAAAAAAAAAAAAAATTAAAACATGTTTGACAAAGTTTGGATTAAAAACAGTTTTTGAGAATTTGTTAAAAAATAGGACAATATCTTTAGAACAAAATTCAGGTGCTTTTAAATGTTTTTTTTTAAAGAGTGATTTGAAAAACAATTGGAAATACAGATAATAAGCTGGAAACTTTTGCATTATATATAAGTCCACACTATCTTCATGGAAAAGAGGTTGAAAAAATTGTTTTCAAAAACCTTATCAAACAGGCTCTCAATTTCTTGGACAAAATTTGTGATCATTACACCTGAATTGGAAAGGAACAAAATATCTTCAGGATTCTTCTATGCTTTTCATAATCTTTATGTATGAGAGCTTTTTTTTCTCCTTATTATTGGCCCCACTTGCTTGTTTATCATTAGTACAGATTTGATGTGTAGGAATGTAGTGCATTATATGATCAAATTGTGGATACTCCATTTTGCCTATAATACTTCATTTGGTCCAGATGTTTAACATGTCATCTGGTTACTGTAGATTGGTGAGGGTGAAAAGCTAGTGAGGGCTCTTTTTGGAGTTGCCAGTTGCCGCCAGCCTGCTGTAATATTTGTTGATGAAATAGATTCACTTCTGTCTCAGGTAAGCCAAGTTTTGCTTTATAAATGGACTAGGAACCTGAAAAGATGGTGCATATGCAGCCTACTGGCTGCACCGTAGTCCACTGTTAAAGGTTGGGGAACCCTGTCAAGCAGATGATTGACATTGATTGGTTGCTTTTCCAATCAGAAATCTGTGTTTGATCCTTGGGAAAGTGGTTTACATAGGATCCAGTGTGCAGTTATGCCAGTACACCATTAGATGAGTCTACTTAATTTTTTAAATGACCACTTTTCCGGTTTCCTTAGAAACTAATCAATAAGTTTTTCTTATGAAATGTTTTGCTGAGAAATTCTAGATGGTTGCAGCGCAAGTCAGAAGGTGAGCATGAATCAAGTAGACGGCTCAAAACTCAGTTTCTCATTGAAATGGAAGGCTTTGACAGTGGGAGTGAGCAAATTCTGCTTATAGGTAATTTTTGGATGTCTGTTCACTTGTTTAACTTTAAATCTGTGATGCTGTTGTAGTGAAGGTTTTGACTCAGTGATTGATGACTGGGAGCCCCAAGTGTTAAATATTAATATTTCTATTTAATTGGCTGCTTATTTTCTTTACAAAATTGGCCTCAAAATGTTGTAATTACATTATATTTAATGTGATTACTATTTGGTTAGAACTTGGGAAATACTTTTTCTGTCTTTGAAATGATAAAGTAATTTTTGTTTAAGAAGTACTTTTAAAATTCTAACCAACCAATGTCTTTATATTTGTAACTTTTGAGTTCAATTAGATAGTATATATCCCAGCATATGTTCTGGATGAGTGGAATTGAAACCTGTAGTTTAGTGTAAATATATGCTATAAATGATTGCAACTTTGCATTTGGCATCAATTTCTATCCTAGTCAAAATTGTACTGATCATTGGAAATTTCTACATTGATTTGGTGTGTCACTTGACATTTGATATCACTCTGCTCTTCCAAATATAACCCATGTTGCAGTTGTGCATTTATTTTACAAATTGGTGCATTATCCAGGAGCAACTAATAGACCCCAGGAACTTGATGAAGCAGCAAGGAGGCGACTTACCAAGCGACTCTATATTCCCCTCCCTTCTTCAGGTGCAATTTACACCCTCCCCTTTTCTAATCTTAGACCATTTTTAAAAAATTTAGAAATTATTGGCTAACCACTGGTTTTGGGGATAAAGAGGCAAGAGCATGGATCATACGAAACCTCTTAGAGAAGGATGGATTATTTAAGCTTTCAAAGGAGGATATTGATACCATATGCAAGTTAACTGAAGGTATCTGCTCCAAACAGTTCAGAGCTACACCCTTTTGGCTTCCATGGAAGTTTCCTCGCTTATTATTCTTATTATTATTCAGGGTATTCAGGATCAGATATGAAGAACTTGGTGAAGGATGCATCTATGGGCCCACTGAGAGAAGCTCTGAGGCAGGGCATAGAAATCACAAAGCTGAAAAAGGAGGATATGAAGCCAGTAACTCTTCAGGTAATAATACAGAGTCATACATAAACTGCTCATTCATGCAAGTTTGGTCATTTTAACTTAATAAATTGAGCTTCTTCTGTTTTTTTTTTTATGTGTAGGACTTTGAAAGTGCTTTGCAAGAGGTGAGGCCCTCTGTTTCTTTGAATGAACTTGGTACATATGATGAATGGAACAAACAATTTGGAAGTTTGTCACTCTAGGGGTCAAGCTTGTTTAATGTAGTTTGAAGATAGAGGAATACTAGAGCTTGTAAGCAGCCTTTGGTAACTTCAGCCAGTCCATGAAGTTTTCAGAAGCATAACCTCTGGAATAACAATTATCATTCACACTTAGGTTTGCAAAAATTTGATTAAGGTACCGTCCTGTTGGATTATACTGTAGTCTGGCAGAAGTTTTTCCCCTAGTGTCACACCTTTAGCATGAACAACCGCATGATATGTTTAGCAAACCAACAAAAATTTTATTTGTTTGAGCATCTTCCAGTCCGTGATTGGCCCCATTTGATTGCTAAGAAAAACAATTTATTAGGTTCCAAAATTTTTCCATTTACGATGATTTCCAAATATTTAAATTCTGCATATTTCATTAGATCTTTATCCATGTTAGACAAATTGTCGGATTCAACTGCCTCTTCCTTGTCCTTATTCTCTCTAATCAAGAGGGGCATATGCATGGGGGAGGACACCGAGTTTTCTTTCAGATGAAGGACAAAAGCATCCTCTAAAAACCTTCGATTACTACTGTATTTATTGCAAAAATAAACCTTTCCATGTCGCCTTGTGTTGTCTTTTGGAGTATGAATCGTCATGTTTTTAAGAATGAATTCATGGGACAAGCCTCATGAGGTGCCTTGTGCTCATTGTCGTGCTTCATTACCATATCATTGATAATGATCATGGGCCACCACTTGTTTTTCCGCCCTTTGCTTCTCTTTTATAAAGAAAGATTGTCATAGTAGAACTTCCACTTTTGGTTTCCTCGTCCTTAATCTCAGGGATTATTTATGCCTTAAAATCTGTTTTCATCTAATTTTTTTCCGTCCTCGTGTGCAAATGACAGTGGACTCTAGGAGTTTATTTTTGGTAGTTGGTATTCCTGATTCTTAACCACTTTTTTTTTCCATGGAGTAAGTTAAAAAGTGTCCGTCTAAGGGAAAAAGAATTATATCAATCAACATTATTTAAATTGAATGTCGCTATCTTGATAAAAATTTATCATAATTAATGGAATAAACAAATGTAACTGCCGAATGCTGACCCTGGAACATTATTGAATTCATGCTCGTCTTTTCTTCTAATTAAAAAAATATTACTCTACATGTGAAATTTTCTTTCCAAACAAGCATGTGCTCGTGTCCTAGTTAGCACAAATTTGTTCTTTGTTAAAGAGTATGATGATCAGATTGTTTATGATGCGATGATTGGATGATCGGATTAATTAAAGGCCAAAAATGATTACATAATGGCACGTTTTGAAAAATGATTGGTCTAGGGTCTGCCCCACTCAGGAGTACTTGCTACGATTCCTATATTGTGTATCACAAAAGCCTTTGTTTCTTTTTTTCTATTTTTTTTTCCTGCAACTTGAAGAATATTTATAACCTGTGTATGATTAATCTTTTATTTGACCAATCATTCAGAGAAAAATTAGGTCTTGACAATTTTTTTTTAAGAGTATGTATGGAGCATGGTTATATGATTCATATACGCAAGCATTTTCCATAATCACTTTCCCATTGTTATATTACAAGTAAGGCACGAGCACGATGGCATGTTACATATAGTCCAAGAAATAAAAATAACAACCATTGACTCGTTAATTTAATCAGTTTTTCAAGTCTATCTAACAAGCGTCTGTCTCCTTCGGACCGAAACGTTGAGCCCACCAGCCATGTGAGCCGTCAGGAGTGGCACAAACACCGGTTCATCCAAACCAACCGGTCTGATCTCGAACTGTCTAAGTATCGATCCCACCACGTACTTCATCTGAAGGAAGGCCACCTCCTTCCCAAGACATACCCTCGGACCGGCCTGAAAAATCGGGAATCTGTAGGGACAAACCCTCCTCAGTTCCCCTCTCTCCTTGTCCGGTTCAAGAAACCAGCGGTCCGGTTTGAACTCAAATCGGTCCTTTCCCCACAATGCTTCCATTCTCCCCATGCCGTAGGGGAAATAAGTGACTCTATCTCCAGCCCGGACGGGCGTGCCGTCCGGCAAGATATCATGGGTGAGGGCGTGCTTGGAGTCCCAGGCCACAGGCGGATATAGCCTCATGGACTCGCAGAGACAGGCTTTCAAGAGCTTCATCTCATTCAGAGAATCATAATCTAAACATTTTTCCTTGTCTGTAGTCGCCCACAGCTCCTTTACCAGCTCTTCTTCTATGTCCTGATGGCGGGAAAGCAGCCAGAAGAGCCACGTCATGGCCGCCGAAGTCGTGTCTCGTCCGGCCATGATGAAGCTGATGACGGTGTCTCTTATCACCTCATGCCCGTGTCCGGCCGATATCAATCGAGTCAGGAGATCTTCATTGCCGTTATCATCATCACTTCCTTTCTTCTCCATCATCTTCTTCTTTTTGCGAATTATGTCGTCAACGCATGCATGAACTTCTTCAATGGCCTTTCTCAGTCTCCGTTCGGATCCCACTCTCAGCGCTCTCTTGATCTTCCATACCGCAAACACCGGGGCCGCTGCCCTTCCGGCGCATATCTCCGACGCCGTGTCGAAAGCTCTCGCCAGAGGCAACGCCGGCAAAGAAGGATCCAAGGAAAACGGATCCATCCCCAGCGAAACCTTACAAACCATATTGAAAGCGAGTCGCCGCAACAGCTCCTGCAAGTCCACTGTCTTGTGGGCGTCCTCCGCCAACGACTCCAGCAGAGGCAATAACCGCTGCTCCACTTCCTCCTGCAGCGAACTCACCGCAAACTGGCGCCAGGACTTGGCACCGAACTCGTGGCTGGCGAGCTTGCGCTGGGTGCGCCAGAGCTTGCCATCGACGTTGAAAATGCCACAGCCCAAAAAGTCACCGAGAATTTGGGTGAAGGGCTTGCCCTTGGGGAAGTTGTTGAAATTAGTCTTGAGCATGTACTCCACGTTTTCGGGGTTGGCGGTGACGATGGTGCGGCGTGCACCAAAGCGGTGCACCACGATGGTGCGGGTGGGGGAGTGAGCAATAAGATCAGTGTACCAGTCTAACAGACGGCGGCGATTGCTGTAGAAGGAAAGCAAGCATCCGATGATGGGGTACGTGGGGGGGCCATTGCGAGAGTACCTCCCAGCTGCCTCACGGCATAAGAGGAGGAGGAGGAGGAGGAGATAGAAGAGGAGGAGCGACATCATAGCAAGTGATTGTGCCACCGTATACAAAAACATGGACATGGACATGGATGCTGACTGACCTAGATTATGTCCTCCTCGATCGGTTTCACTACTCACACCCACCTTCTTCTTTCTTCCCCTATTTATATAATCACATCGGCGTAGCCTTACCTATTCTGTATTTTTTACTTGGTTTAAAGATGCTTATCAATTATCATACTTGGTGCCTCTATTTAAAATCAACTTAAAAAGCTCCTCATAATGTTCATAAAACACTAAAATTTGACGTATTTATGAAATTCTTAGATTTAACCAAAAAATTACGCTACAAGTCTCAAATCTAATTCATTTTCAAAAAGCTAATTGTACTTTTAGGTTTGAATACCAGTCAACAACATGCACTTTTAGGTTGCAATTGGTTGATTCATGTTCAAATATGTGATCGAGAAACAAACCACTAGCACGTCATGAATCAGATTCTTTAAGAAAAATTTATTACCATTCTACCATGTGTTTACCTTAGAAACTATATAAAAATTAATGTATATTATCTTTTAAAAAATAAAAATAGAATATATTAATAAAAGACATCAAGAGCTTTCAAATTATACATACCTAAACTGGTAATCTCATATTTGAAAATAAAAACACTTCCCGACCAACCAATCACTCTCTCTAGGATCTCAAATTAAATATTGATAATTGGTAACTCCATTCCAATTCAAGCAGGAATCCTTACAATTAGTTAGCCTTAAATTTTATTAAAGGGAGAAATTAACTATGTCGGCAAAACATGGCAATGAGTTTTTAGGCCTCAATAACATTTTTTTTTTCTTTTTTTATTGGCCACTTGCAATTAAGCCAACGTGGGGAGGATATCCTAGACTCAAGAGAAATAGGCTTGGCACCGCCGCATTTAAAGCCGCACACAGTTTTGTATGGAGAAGAAGATTTATGCAAGTGTGATTAAATGTATAGGGGAAAAGAAAAGCCTTTATAATCTTCAATGCCCACACGAACAATCAATCCCAAAAATAACACCCATTATGGTAGGGATGGGTATTCCCAAAACCCTTTTTTTTTAATGTAATAAAAATATGTATTTAAAATATACTTATTCTTAAATATTTCGTTCATTTTTCCATTTTATTTTAGAAATATTTTATTAAAAAGATGATATAAACTTATACTGAAAATTATTATTATTATTATTATTATATATTAAAAATTACATATATAACCTTATGCTGAGGATTTTACCTTCATAACTTTTTGTCCAAAAAAAATTTTGATGTGAAATAAGAATTAAAAAATTATATAATTTTTTTCGAAAAAAAAAATAATATTTCATTTTTAAAAAACTGGAAAGTCAACTTTTAAGATTTACATTTTCAAATGAATAACCCCTGTACATTGAGATGTTCTCCCTCTATCTTCCGCATATTTTCTGAATAAACAATAGATTTTATTATATGAAAAAACATGGTTTTAAAAATCGGATCGAACCAGTTGGTCTGACTAATTTGAGCTAGTTAAGGGTTGAACTAGAATCAGACCAGTTGAACCGACAGTCGAACCAATTGAACTGATGATCGAACTGGTTAAATCGATGGTCGAACCGATTGAACTAACGGTCAGACTAGTTGAACCGACTGTTGGACCAGTTGAATCAGCCATTGGATCGGTCAATTCAACTTTTTCTTTTCTTTTCTTTTCTTTTTAAGCCAAACAAACTCTTTTTTTTTAAGACAAAAAGACATTTTGATGCATTTTGCACTAAAACGACAACGTTTCCTAAGGAAATTGGATTACTCTATGAGAAGGTCATCTGGCTCATTTGTCATCAAGCCCAATTAACTTTTAATCGTATAAGTTAATGATTCTTGCATGCATTTTATACCCCATAATCTATATATATACATATATATTTGATGTGAGATTAGTTAGTGAGAAGAAAAAAATTTGCAAACTTGGGACCTTCAAATGTAAAAATCAATGTTTCCATAACCGAACTGGTAATTGAATCGGAAAAGTTACTGATTCATAACTCACTAGTCAGACCGCGGTATAACTGGTGACGTCATAAATAATAATTTATATATTTTACAAATTTTAAATAATTATAAGAAATCAAAATTATATATAATTAAAAAATTTTAATTCTATTTCATTTTTATATTTCACATATCAAATTAAATGATGAAGAGAAATATAAATATATTAATATTTTAAATATTATTAAATAGAACATTTATAATATTTAAATATAAAGATATATTTAAAATGAAAAAATTATAATATTTAATTTTATTTGCATGTCTTTTGTATTTTATTATTTAGAAATTATTATATTAATTAATTTATATTATTATTTTTAATTACATTGTATAATTATTATAAAAATAAATGTGAAAGTGTTTTATACTTTTATACAATAAAAATTTGAAAAAAAAACTTAATTTCATTATATATTTTTATTTACAAATATAATACAATGAAAAGTTTCAATGCTTAATAGTTAAGCTTCAATTTTTATACCTGAAGGTCCCAAGTTTACAAAAAAAATTTCTTCTCACTAACTAATCTCACATCGAAAATGGATAATATATATATATATATATATAAAGGAATGCTTAAAATATCATTTATAATGAGATCATGAATGAACTGGGTACCTAAAATCTTAGGTGGATCTGTTTTAACCAGATTAATATCTTGACCACAAAGAGTGACAGGAATAGCAAATTGAATTTCCTTATCAAAAAGCTTTGTTCTTATACCTTGGTTATCTACCCACATGGGATAAATAGAGCTTAAGAAGGGTATTCCTAGGAGGGCTTTTTCCTTAAGATCCTTAACAAGGACAAAGCTTTGCTTAATACAGATGTCATGGTTACGGATATCAACATCTGTTAATTTATACTTGATGGCAAGTCTTTTGCCATTGGCTCCAAATAGAGACTGACCATTTTGCCAATATCTTGATTTTGTTGAAAGAGGTGTGGGGTTGGCAGCCACCACAATTTGCTTGTTTGACAAAGAGGAGCTTGATGCTAATTCCTTTTGATACAGATGACTGGGTGTCTATAAAATAGAAAGCATAAAACCGACCATATAGGCGGTACAAAATAAAATAAAAAACAAAAAACATAAAATTAAATCAAAACATAAAACCGACCATGTAGGCGGTATCAAATAAAATTAAAACCAAAGCTTAAATAAAAACCATCCATATAGGAGGTAATCAAAACATACTTATATTATACATAAGGAGAATATCTTACAATGGATAAGGGTAGGAAAGCTTGAAGAAAGCTTGAAAGCTTGAAGGCTTAAAGGGATTACATGATGAGAGAGAAAGAAGAGAGAATGGAGAGCATAGGCTTGGGAGAGAAAATTTAAGTGTTTTTACAAATGAGACCCGAGCCTCCTTAAATAGGCAAAAAGGGAATCTTGAACAGTAACCATGAACAGTAGACCGACCTTGAATAGTGCTTGAATAGTGAACTGACCGTCCTTGAATAGTGCTTGAATAGTGAACAGTAGAACTTTTGATTCTTGATCCGGAAACGTGCTTTCGGCTGAAATGACGGCTGTCAGGCATCTTTAAACTGTGTGAACACATGCTTGCTGCTTTTGGTGCAGAAACTGCAGAGCTTGAAATATTCTTGATGGAAGACATAAGGCTGATGATTACTTAGATCTTCTTATTGGAGGAAGGATTCCTTCACAGTCATCACCGTTGTCTGGAAGGTAGCTTGTTGAATCATCAGATTCTGCATAGGAATTTTCTTGGGAGAAGCTTGAGCTTCCTTCTTCAAGGATTTTCTGGAAGTCTTGAGGGGTCTTAGCTACTGCGAGCATGGCTTGTAACTGTTGCTTTTTGAGGAGAAACTGAGACATATCATCACTGGCTGAGACTTGTGTGGGGTTCTTGAGGAAATACTGCTTGACTGCATCAATAGATGCATCATTTTTCAAGGCATCCCACCATTTAGTTTTAAAAGTCCTTCCCAGAGATGGAAAGGCTGCTGATTCGTCGGTAATGATAATATAGTCCCACTGGACTATCCAGGCAAGGCCAAAAATGCTGAAAAAGAATAGTGAAGGGGGAAAAGCTGAAAGTTCTCTAGGGACATCAAAAGAACTTCTGAATAGCTCAAAGCCATCCAGGATGGGCTTAGGAAGAATCTTAATAGTTGGGCCATAATAAGTCCACCAACTGTAGAACCAAAATGGGAAAGAGGAAAGCTGATTCTTAGATGGAAAATAGAACATCCATGAATGATGGAAGTCCCTATTCTGGATCAGAAAAGCATTAAACCATGCTTTCTGATAATCCCAATAATTAAAAAACCTTGGCTTAGATGGTTCAGAAAATTCCCTTGAAAGATTGGGATTTCCACCCCATTGCTTAACAGTAAGAATCTTATAGATATGGCAGGTGGAGAATGTCAAACCTATATTGCTGAATTTGTCAGCATGATGCTTAATCTTAACAGAACCAGTTTCTGTAAGGACTGCTTCATAAAACTCTCTTGTTTTTAAAATATCACCAGAGGGATAATGAAAATTTTCTTGAAAAGCTTTTGCAGCAATCTCTCTGGGATTTTCAGAGAAAAATTCTCTTTCTATAACCAAAAGAGCTTGATTTAAATCATTTTGCCAATATCTTGATTTTGTTGAAAGAGTGTGGGTTGGCAGCCACCACAATTTGTTTGTTTGAAAAAGAGGAGCTTGATGCTAATTCCTTTTGAGAGGGATTAGCCTTAGTAACTTGCTTAAAGGTCTGGGACCCTGAAATGACTGGGTGTTGGGTGGCCTTGGCAGGATCAGAATGATCATAGTACAAGGTCATCATCTTGTTATGCATAGGTTAGAAGAATGAAGCCTTGCTTCTTCTTCTTCAACTTGTTGGCTCCATAGCATTTTATGGGGAGAAGGAGCTTGACTGGATTGGGTTTCTGGTTAGGAGCTTGGGTATTCTTTTTAGGGGCCATGGTCTCATGAACCCTGCAAATTCCACGAGTTGAGTGATTAGGAATGGAACTTTTTCCTTTAATAAAATTAGGGTTTAAAATAATCCAATCAGTTGAATTATACCTTAAAAGCTATATACTTAATTGTTTTCTCAGATGTGAAAACAACTTTTAAAATTCCTTGATTCAAAATATCAGTTTGAAATCTTGAAATGCATAAAGGAATGCTTAAAATATCATTTATAATGAGATTATGAATGAATTGGGTACCTAAAATCTTAGGTTGATCTGTTTTAACCAGATTAATATCTTGACCACAAAGAGTGACAGGAATAGCAAATTCAAAAAGAATTTCCTTATCAAAAAGCTTGTTCTTATACTTTGGTTATCTACCCACATGGGATAAATAGAGCTTAAGAAGGGTTCCTAGGAGGGCTTTTTCCTTAAGATCCTTAACAAGGACAAGCTTTGCTTAATACAGATGTCATGGTTACGGATATCAACATCTGTTAATTTATATCTTGATGGCAAGTCTTTTGCCATTGGCTCCAAATAGAGACTGACTAGTCTCTTCGCATAAAAGAATAGGTACAAGACCTTCTTGAAGGCAATTATCAGACGCTCTGAATCAATCAAAGCAATAATATCAAGGACAAATATATCTTTGACTACTATAGTAAGGGAGATTTCCCACCTTTGGAAGATAACCCTACTCACAGTATTCAAAAAATTATTTGTTTCATTATCATTAACTTGAGAAGATTCTGGAATATCCATGAGGTTTCCTTGGTTGACAATTCTATTGATTTGATCTTGAAGATCAGAGAGACCTAGACTTATGAATTGTCTTAACTCCTTAATCTCCTCTTTATGCTGCTTAACTTCTTCATGAAGTTCCTTAATGCTGACTTCCTTGGGAGACTGTTGGTCAAACCTGTTTAAGATATCATTAAGGTTATAAGAATTAACAGTCTTCTTGGCTTCTACCTTAACAACAGATTTCTTAAAAACTTCATAGAGATTTTGCTTAGTCTTTTCATCTTCAACTTTTCTTAAAGTATCTAGGATGAATTCCTGATCTTGGCTTATGACATTTATAGTTTTAGGACGGCAATTACAGTTACCTTTAAAACAAACGGCTTGGTCACTAGAAGGTTGGCTAGACACTTCATCACTACTGTCTAGTTGATTAATGTCATCTTCATTATCTGAATCAGTCCTTGATTCAGAATCTGTGGAGCTTAACATTACCTTACAAAGCAATTTTTTAGGTCATCTGAGACACTTAAGTTATTAATCTTTTGCTTAACTCTACAATCTTTTTGTAATGGCCAACTTTGCCACATTTAAAACAGATAATTGGCTTGACATCTAAAGGAGTTTCTACCTTTTTCTGGTTATCCTTGTTGACTCTTCTTTGGATGTGTCTTGACTGCTTAGTATCATTCATCCTATAGTTGTCATAGGTACCTCTCTTACTGTGGTAAAACTTATCTTTGCTAGGCTTCCTGCTTGGTTTTTGCTTAGAGGGAGGCATAGTTTCCTTTTGGCTGAAACCAAACTGGCTACAGAATGATCCAAATTCATTCTTGTAGATTTTCTGTTCATTTTCATTTGTTGCTTAAGCTTGAAGTCATTGCACAACTTAATCCCTTCAGCTGTGACAATGCTTATAATCTCACCATAGGTTAGTTTATCATAAGGGATTTGACCATTATACTGTTCCCTTATCTTGATCCTAATTCTCTCAGAGAAAAGCTTGGGTAATCCTGAGACGAATTTTTCTTTCCAAAAAGACGGGTTACAATCTGACCTTAGCATGACTTTGGTTAGGAAGACTTCCTTATACCACCTAAAATCATGAAGCTTAGGACACTTAAGGTTGGTCAGGAGATCTGCAGTTTTATCCTTAATTTTTGCAGGATCTCCAATGAAGTGCTTGGATATAGAGTAGATTAGAGTAGCCACTGCATCCTCTATATCATGGCCATCTTCATCCTTA
The DNA here is from genome assembly GCF_004353265.1 of Vitis riparia. Classification (NCBI taxonomy): domain Eukaryota; kingdom Viridiplantae; phylum Streptophyta; class Magnoliopsida; order Vitales; family Vitaceae; genus Vitis; species Vitis riparia. The sequence continues at coordinate 4,610,433 of NC_048444.1, forward strand.
ACGACTTCACTATTCTCATTAATCCTATAGGCTTTAAGGATACTATTTCTATCATCGAAAGTGAGATAATTATCCCACCAACCCTTAAGCTTGACCTGTAAACCCAGCAAACAGTGGTCTGAGCAGTACTGAGCTACAGCATGATCTGGCAGTCTATTGTTTAACTTATAGGCTGTACTTACCATGGTCATTTCTTGAAGCTTAGTGAGTATGTTATACTCGGTCATACCGTCTATGTTCCATTCATAGATAGTACCACTGGTGTATGAGGCTTGAGTATACTGGTTTCTTTCCTCAAACTGCATGTCAGGAAAAGTAGGTCTAGGATAGTAATTCCTAGTCTTAAAGGTTTCTAAATTGTTAATAATTTGATTATGGGGTTCCTCAAACATCTTAATTAGTTCATCAGCTTCTTCTTCTGAACTAATATCACCTTTAACCATATTGATTCTCATATGAGGCTGGACATTAAAAGGGGCGACAAGATTATCCTTAATCTTCTGATTAATCCTATCAACAAAGGCTTGGTTGATTTGGGGATTTTCTTGGAATTCCTTAGAAAATTCAAAGGACTCTGTGCTCTTAGTGTTATTAACACGCTTACTAGGATAATCTGGATATTCCTCTTGTTTGAAGAGTTCAAACCAAATCCAAAACTTAATATTTTTCTTTTCTTGTCTTAAGTAGGCATAAAATTCTTCTTGGTAAATGGTTCTAATGACCTTAGGGACGGTGCTAAAGAACCAATCATTTCTTTGCTTATTGACTTCAGAATAGAAGTCTTTTCTTAAGAGATCCTTGTTGATCTCAAAGTCCTCATCACTTAGGCTTACTGTGTTAATCATCTGGGAATAGGTAGGAGACATAACGGGGACTCATCCTGTTGGGATTCTGAGTAGACTCATTTTCCTCAGAGTAAATGGTCTGGCCACGTTGGTGTAACTTCTGACACCTGATAGCTTAATATTCTTAGGATTTCCTGAGCTGGGACCTTCTTCTTCCCTAGTGGTCCTAACTGGGACGGAAGAGCTTGAAGCTCTAGAGGGTTCATAAACAGAAACTCTAGGGCTGCTGGAATGTCTGAAAGATTTGGAGAAAACCAGTTCTCCTCCTCCATCAGGGTATTGAACAATTTGTTCAATACTTTCAGAACGCTGTGCTATGGCTGGAACAGCATTAGCAAAATGCCAATTTTCAGGAAAATCAACATCTTTCCACAGATCTTCTTGGGGATGATGAAGTCTGACTTATCTAGCATATCAGAGTGAAAATAAGTGGTTTCACCCTTGGGACTGGTGCAAAGAGCCCCAGATCCAACGCTTGTGTTCATGCTCTTATAGGCAAACCTGGTTATGATGGAAACAGGGTTGTTTCCTGGTTTGATCTTAAAGCCATGGGTCTTAATATGCAGGACACTGAATCTAAGATGTCTGCATCTCTTATTCTAACTGTGAAGTTAGGATAGCACTGGAATAAACAGGGCATCATTCAGTCCAGCTTGGACTGCGCCTATAATAGAATCTTGATATTCGAGATGCCTATTATCCCTTAAACACATGACAATAGAGGTGTTTAAACCTAATCTTGTCAAGGCTTAGCTGCTACTTGAATCATACCAAAGTGTATGAAATTATAGCCATCTTCTTATGCTTATCAATGGATCTGTTATCTAAAGTCTTATGACTTGGTCGTCTTGTTCTAAACTGACTGACATCTCAGAGGTCTTGATGGTATAATCTGTGAAGAACTTAAAGGTTCCTTTTTATAAATTTCTTGATTAGACACCTTGGGTAACTTCCAATCATCTAAATCATTTGGATCTTAGGATAATTGATCTTTCACTGTTTACAACAGTATCTTGAGAATCACTGGATCTCCTAGACATGGTTCGGAAAATTGAACTCATTTTAGGGTTTTTGAACTAGAGCCTAATAGCAGATTGACAAACCTGATGAGACGTCACCCCAACCCTCTACAGCCTAACAAACGCCTATCCCGGCTAACAACGGCTCAACCGGCAGGGCTCGCGCTCCTAGGCACACTGCTACCTATCCTAGGATAGTCTAAGAACACCCAAAACAAGACCCAACTTCCCTTCCCCGTGGCTCTGATACCATAGACACCCATTTTAGGGTATCAGAGCCACGGGGAAGGGAAGTTGGGTCTTGTTTTGGGTGTTCTTGGACTATCCTAGGATAGGTAGCAGTGTGCTAGGAGCGCGAGCCCTGCCGGTTGAGCCGTTGTTAGCCGGGGATAGGCGTTTGTTAGGCTGTAAGAGGGTTGGGGTGACGTCTCATCAGGTTTGTCAATCTGCTATTAGGCTCTAGTTCAAAACCCTAAAATGAGTTCAATTTTCCGAACCATGTCTAGGAGATCCAGTGATTCTCAAGATACTGTTGTAAACAGTGAAGAGATCAATTATCCTAAGATCCAAAATGATTTAGATGATGGAAGTTACCCAAGGTGTCTATCAAGAAATTTATAAGAAAGGAACCTTTAAGTTCTTCACAGATTATACCATCAAGACCTCTGAGATGTCAGTCAGTTTAGAACAAGACGACCAAGTCATAAGACTTCTAGATAACAGATCCATTGATAAGCATAAGAAAGATGACTATAATTTCATACACTTTGGTATGATTCAAGTAGCAGCTAAGCCTTTGACAAGATTAGGTTTAAACACCTCTATTGTCATGTGTTTAAGGGATAATAGGCATCTCGAATATCGAGATTCTATTATAGGCGCAGTCCAAGCTGGACTGAATGATGGCCCTGTTTATTTCCAGTGCTATCCTAACTTCACAGTTAGAATAAGAGATGCAGACATCTTAGATTCAGTTGTCCTGCATATTAAGACCCATGCTTTAAGATCAAACCAGGAAACAGTCTTGTTTCCATCATAACCAGGTTTGCATATAAGAGTATGAACACAAGCGTTGATCTAGGCTCTTTGCACCAGTCCCAAGGGTGAAACCACTTATTTTCACTCTGATATGCTAGATAAGTCAGACTTCATCATCCCCAAGAAGATCTTGTGGAAAGATGTTGATTTTCCTGAAAATTGGCATTTTGCTAATGCTGTTCCAGCCATAGCACAGCGTTCTGAAAGTATTGAACAAATTGTTCAATACCCTGATGGAGGAGGAGAACTGGTTTTCTCCAAATCTTTCAGACATTCCAGCAGCCCTAGAGTTTCTGTTTATGAACCTCTAGAGCTTCAAGCTCTTCCGTCCCAGTTAGGACCACTAGGGAAGAAGAAGGTCCCAGCTCAGGAAATCCTAAGAATATTAAGCTATCAGGTGTCAGAAGTTACACCAATGTGGCTAGACCATTTTATTCTGAGGAAAATGAGTCTACTCAGGAATCCCAACAGGATGAGTCCCCTGTTATGTCTCCTACCTATTCTCAGATGATTAACACAATAAGCCTAAGTGATGAGGACTTTGAGATCAACAAGGATCTCTTAAGAAAAGACTTCTATTCTGAAGTCAATAAGCAAAGGAATGATTGGTTCTTTAGCACCGTCCCTAAGGTCATTAGAACCATTTACCAAGAAGAATTTTATGCCTACTTAAGACAAGAAAAGAAAAATATTAAGTTTTGGATTTGGTTTGAACTCTTCAAACAAGAGGAATATCCAGATTATCCCAGTAAGCGTGTTAATAACACTAAGAGCACAGAGTCCTTTGAATTTTCTAAGGAATTCCAAGAAATCCCCAAATCAACCAAGCCTTTGTTGATAGGATTAATCAGAAGATTAAGGATAATCTTGTCGCCCCTTTGACTGTTCAGCCTCATATGAGAATCATATGGTTAAAGGTGATATTAGTTCAGAAGAAGAAGCTGATGAACTAATTAAGATGTTTGAGGAACCCCATAATCAAATTATTAACAATTTAGAGACCTTTAAGACTAGGAATTACTATCCTAGACCTACTTTTCCTGACATGCAATTTGAGGAAAGAAATCAGTATACTCAAGCCTCATACACCAGTGGTACTATCTATGAATGGAACATAGACGGTATGACCGAGTATAACATACTCACTAAGCTTCAAGAAATGACCATGGTAAGTACAGCCTATAAGTTAAACAATAGACTGCCAGATCATGCTGTAGCTCAGACCATTGTTGCTGGGTTTACAGGTCAGCTTAAGGGTTGGTGGGATAATTATCTCATTTTCGATGATAGAAATAGTATCCTTAAAGCCTATAGGATTAATGAGAATAGTGAAGTTGTTAAGGACGAAGATGGCCAAGATATAGAGGATGCAGTGGCTACTCTAATCTACTCTATATCCAAGCATTTCATTGGAGATCCTGCAAAAATTAAGGATAAACTGCAGATCTCTTGACCAACCTTAAGTGTCCTAAGCTTCATGATTTTAGGTGGTATAAGGAAGTTTTCCTAACCAAAATCATGCTAAGGTCAGATTGTAACCAGTCTTTTTGGAAAGAAAAATTCGTCTCAGGATTACCCAAGCTTTTCTCTGAGAGAATTAGGATCAAGATAAGGGAACAGTATAATGGTCAAATCCCTTATGATAAGCTAACCTATGGTGAGATTATAAGCATTGTCACAGCTGAAGGGATTAAGTTGTGCAATGACTTCAAGCTTAAGCAACAAATGAAGAATGAACAGAAAATCTACAAGAATGAATTTGGTTCATTCTGTAGCCAGTTTGGTTTCAGTCAAAAGGAAACTATGCCTCCTCTAAGCAAAACCAAGCAGGAAGCCTAGCAAAGATAAGTTTTACCACAGTAAGAGAGGTACCTATGACAACTATAGGATGAATGATACTAAGCAGTCAAGGCACGTCCAAAGAAGGGTCAACAAGGATACCCAGAAAAAGGTAGAAACTCCTTTAGACGTCAAGTCAATTATCTGTTTTAAATGTGGCAAAGTCGGCCATTATAAAAAAGATTGTAGAGTTAAGCAAAAGATTAATAACTTAAGTGTCTCAGATGACTAAAAATATGCTTTGTAAGGTAATGTTAAGCTCCACAGATTCTGAATCAAGGATTGATTCAGATAATGAAGATGACATTAATCAACTAGACAGTAGTGGTGAAGTTTCTAGCCAATCTTCTAGTGACCAAGCCGTTTGTATTAAAGGTAATTGTAATTGTCGTCCTAAAACTATAAATGTCATAAGCCAAGATCAGGAATTCATCCTAGATACTTTAAGAAAAGTTGAAGATGAAAAGACTAAGCAAAATCTCTATGAAGTTTTTAAGAAATCTGTTGTTAAGGTAGAAGCCAAGAAGACTGTTAATCCTTATAACCTTAATGATATCTTAAGCAGGTTTGACCAACAGTCTCCCAAGGAAGTCAGCATTAAGGAACTTCATGAAGAAGTTAAGCAGCATAAAAAGGAGATTAAGGAGTTAAGACAATTCATAAGTCTAGGTCTCTCTGATCTTCAAGATCAAATCAATAGAATTGTCAACCAAGGAAACCTCATGGATATTCCAGAATCTTCTCAAGTTAATGATAATGAGACAAATAATTTTTTGAATACTGTGAGTAGGGTTATCTTCCAAAGGTGGGAAATCTCCCTTACTATAGTAGTCAAAGATATATTTGTCCTTGATATTATTGCTTTGATTGATTCAGGAGCATCTGATAATTGCCTTCAAGAAGGTCTTGTACCTATTCCTTTATGCGAAGAGACTAGTCAGTCTCTATTTGGAGCCAATGGCAAAAGACTTGCCATCAAGTATAAATTAACGGATGTTGATATCCGTAACCATGACATCTGTATTAAGCAAAGCTTTGTCCTTGTTAAGGATCTTAAGGAAAAAGCCCTCCTAGGAATACCCTTCTTAAGCTCTATTTATCCCATGTGGGTTGATAACCAAGGTATAAGAACAAAGCTTTTTGATAAGGAAATTCTTTTTGAATTTGCTATTCCTGTCACTCTTTGTGGTCAAGATATTAATCTGGTTAAAATAAATCCACCTAAGATTCTAGGTACCCAATTCATTCATAATCTCATTATAAATGATATTTTAAGCATTCCTTTATGCATTTCAAGATTTCAAACTGATATTTTGAATCAAGGAATTTTAAAAGTTGTTTTCACATTTGAGAAAACAATTAAGTATATAGCTTTTAAGTATAATTCAACTGATTGGATTATTTTAAACCCTAATTTTATTAAAGGAGAAAGTTCCATTCCTAATCACTCAACTCGTGGAATTTGCAGGGTTCATGAGACCATGGCCCCTAAAAAGAATACCCAAGCTCCTAACCAGAAAACCCAATCCAGTCAAGCTCCTTCTCCCCATAAAATGCTATGGAGCCAACAAGTTGAAGAAGAAGAAGCAAGGCTTCATTCTTCTAAACCTATGCATAACAAGATGATGACCTTGTACTATGATCATTCTGATCCTGCTAATCCAGCCAAGGCCACCCAACACCCAGTCATTTCAGGGTCCCAGACCTTTAAGCAAGTTATTAAGGCTAATCTCTCTCAAAAGGAATTAGCATCAAGCTCTTCTTTTTCAAACAAGCAAATTGTGGTGGCTGCCAACCCCACACCTCTTTCAACAAAATCAAGATATTGGCAAAATGATTTAAATCAAGCTCTTTTGGTTATAGAAAGAGAATTTTTCTCTGAAAACCCCAGAAAGATTGCTGCAAAAGCTTTTAAAGAAAATTTTCATTATCCCTCTGGTGATATTTTAAAACAAGAGAGTTTTATGAAGCAGTCCTTACAGAAACTGGTTCTGTTAAGATTAAGCATCATGCTGACAAATTCAGCAATATAGGTTTGGCATTCTCCACCTGCCATATCTATAAGATTCTACTGTTAAGCAATGGGGTGGAAATCCCAATCTTTCAAGGGAATTTTCTGAACCATCTAAGCCAAGGTTTTTTAATTATTGGGATTATCAGAAAGCATGGTTTAATGCTTTTCTGATCCAGAATAGGGACTTCCATCATTCATGGATGTTCTATTTTCCATCTAAGAATCAGCTTTCCTCTTTCCCATTCTGGTTCTACAGTTGGTGGACTTATTATGGTCCAACTATTAAGATCTTTCCTAAGCCCATCCTGGATGGCTTTGAGCTATTCAGAAGTTCTTTTGATGTCCCTAGAGAACTTTCAGCTTTTCCCCCTTCACTATTCTTTTCAGCATTTTTGGCCTTGCTTGGATAGTCCAGTGGGACTATATTATCATTACGGATGAATCAGCAGCCTTTCCATCTCTGGGAAGGACTTTTAAAACTAAATGGTGGGATGCCTTGAAAAATGATGCATCTATTGATGCAGTCAAGCAGTATTTCCTCAAGAACCCCACACAAGTCTCAGCCAGTGATGATATGTCTCAGTTTCTCCTCAAAAAGCAACAGTTACAAGCCATGCTCGCAGCAGCTAAGACCCTCAAGATTTCCAGAAAATCCTTGAAGAAGGAAGCACAAGCTTCTCCAAGAAAATTCCTATGCAGAGTCTGATGATTCAACAAGCTACCTTCCAGACAACGGTGATGATTGTGAAGGAATCCTTCCTCCAATAAGAAGATCTAAGTAATCATCAGCCTTATGTCTTCCATCAAGAATATTTCAAGCTCTGCAGTTTCTGCACCAAAAGCAGCAAGCATGTGTTCACACAGTTTAAAGATGCCTGACAGCCGTCATTTCAACCGAAAGCACATTTCCGGTTCAGGAGTCAAAAGTTCTACTGTTCACTGTTCACTATTCAAGCACTATTCAAGGACGGTCGGTTCACTATTCAAGCACTATTCAAGGTCGGTCTACTGTTCATGGTTACTGTTCAAGATTCCCTTTTTGCCTATTTAAGGAGGCTCAGGTTTCATTTGTAAGCACACTTAAATTTTCTCTCCCAAGCCTATGCTCTCCCTTCTCTCTTCTTTCTCTCTCATCATGTAATCCCTTTAAGCCTTCAAGCTTTCAAGCTTTCTTCAAGCTTTCCTACCCTTATCCATTGTAAGATATTCTCCTTATGTATAATATAAGTATGTTTTGATTACCTCCTATATGGATGGTTTTTATTTAAGCTTTGGTTTTAATTTTATTTGATACCGCCTACATGGTCGGTTTTATGTTTTGATTTAATTTTATGTTTTTTGTTTTTTATTTTATTTTGTACCGCCTATATATATATATATATATGAGGTATAAAATGCATGCAAGAACCATTAACTTGTACAACTAAAAGTTTATTAAGCTTGATGAGAAATGGGTTGAATGGGCTCCTCTAGAGTGATTCAATTCCCTTAGGAAATGTTTTCGTTTTAGTGTAAAATGCATCAAAATGTTTTTTTTTTTAATTTTATTTTTGCTTTAAAAAAAAAAAAAAGTTGACCCTACTGGTCCAACCACTGATTCAACTGGTCCGATTGCGGACCAACCCTTAGCTGACGGTCAGGTCGATCCAGGTTTTTAAAATCATGGTAAAAATTGAAGCCTAACTATTAAATTATAAAACTTCTTCATTGTATTAAATTTGCAAATAAATTATATAACAAAATTAATATTTTTTTTCAAATTTTTATTGTATAAAAGTATAAAACACTTTCACAATTATTTTTATAATAATTATATAATGTAATTAAAAATAATAATATAAATTAATCAATATAATAATTTCAAATCATAAAATAAAAAAGACATGCAAATAAAATTAAATATTATAATTTTTTTCATTTTAAATATATCTTGTTATTTAAATATTATAAATGTTTTATTTAATAAAATTTAAAATATTAATATATTTATATTTCTCTTCATCATTTACTTTGATATATGAAATATAAAAATGAAATATTATTAATTTTTAATTTTATATAATTTTAATTTCTTATAATTATTTAAAATTGTATATAATATATAAATTATTATTTATGACATCACTGATTTGACCGTGGTCCAATCAGTGAATCGATAACTTTTTGAAAACATTGTTAAAAAAACATTCAAAATTAACTTAGTGATTAAATGCTACATGATTAATCATATTCAAAAAATGAATTTCCCCTACTTGATCTCCAACCCCCCAAAAAGGCATCTCAAATAAACTTATTATATTGAGTCGGTGTTTTGTTAAATCAACTTACTGACTTAAAGTAACTTAATAATTTAATTTAAGTTATTAAATAAATTAAGCATATATATTAAAATAACTTAATGGTATGACTTAAAATAAAAAATAATTTTAAATAATAAGTAAAAATGATTAACTTATTTTTAAGTGCACATTTTTTTTTATCTTTTTTTACCCTCATTTGCCATAATTATCTACACGATCTTTTTTGTTACTCCATGACACATCTATTGTTCATCAACCTCATTTACCCTAGTTATAATTTATGAGACAAATATGTTAATTTAATAATTTAAAATAAATTTTAAGTTAATTTTATCAAACAACTTTAATAAGTAATAAGTTTTAAGTCAACAACTTAAATATAATTTAACTTAACATCACCTCAAGTCATTCAATAATAAGTATTAAGTTTTACTAAATACCCTTTTAAAGTCTTAAAGAAATTGTCACTTAATAAATCTTAATTAGTTAAATAAAATGAATGCAATTTAATATTAACACTGGTTCCATTACCACCCATCACCCATAAAAAATGTAAAGCAAAATTTTTTTTTTTTGTTTTTTTGACATATTTATTGAGAAGCCCACATAAAAGCAAAATTTAATATATAACAATAATAGGTTGTTTTTAAGCTTAGGTAAGGATGAATGAAAAACATTTAGAAATAATAATAATAATAATAATAATAAAAATTATCCTAAGTGCATCCATGAGTTTCATCTTACGTAGTGTGTTAGGCAACTGGAGTTTTTAAGGATCCATTTCTAGTTACTTTTGAATCTCTTATAAGCGTATTTGAGCCTTCCTTTGTATTTGACAATAAAACGTAAAAACTTCATTCGATTTAAATGTGTTAATATACTTAACCTCATTCTCTAATCTTTTAAATGTAATTAGGAGAACTTTTGAGTTAACAAAGTTTATTTATCTAAGAAAATTTGAAAATTTATGGTTTTAAGTATAGGAAAATCAATAGAGTTGTTTTAGAACAATTTTTATCCATAATTTTTTAGTATTAATTAGGTTATGTCAGCATTTTCAAAAACAGAAAATTGTAATAACTTCTATATAAAATATAAAAACTATTTGAAAGTTATATTGAAAATGCAATGGTTTTTCTTAAAAATTGATTAGAAATGTGAGGTGTTAAAAAAAATTACTACTTCAAATTTAAAAATTTTTAAAGTATTTTTTAAGTACATAAGGTAATTTTATACTTTTTGTGCAAGATTTTCTACTTTTTAGATAGAAATTTCTATTTAAAAAAAAAAGAATTTATCTAATATTTAAGTTTCAAATTATTTTATAAATAATTAGAATTATTAATAAATCCAATATATTAAATTCCCAATAAAATTTTTTGTTAAAATATAGTTATGTGTAAAAATGAATAAATAAAATTAGGGACAATTGTGTTTTGAATCTAGTTGGGCCCAAAAATTAAGCTTTGGTCCATATAAGTTCACTATTTAAGCCCAAGACCTAGAGGAAGTGTGAAAATTGAGAAGAATGACATAAATTTTTTATCTTTCTAAAAATGACATTTATTGACTACGAAAAAAAAAAGTAGAAAAACATTAATTTAAATTTTATTCCTTTTGCAAACCTAAATAAAATTTAATATAATTTAGTGATTTGGAAAAAAAAAACACCATTTTCCATAAAAATAAAAATAAAAATAAATTATTATTATTTAAAAATCAAACATCTTAGAAAATATATATTTTTAAAATTGTGTATATAAAAAATAACTGAAAATATGTCATTTTTTTTAAATGATATATTTTAATATATTTTTTTAAAATTAGTTTTTTAAAAATAATAAATTTTCAAAATAATTATTAAAAAAAATTTAAGATAAAAAAGTTTTTCAAACATTATGGAAGAAAATAGTTTTGAAAGGTATATTGGTTTCTTCATATTTTATATCTTTCCCATCAATTATACAACTTTTATGAGTCAAATCTTAATTTTTGGGTCCAACTGGGTTTAAAAGTATTCGGGATGAATTTGGTATGTGACTTTTTAATATCAATTTAAATAATTTTAAGTTTCATGACTTTATAATATTAATTGCACCGATTTTGTGTTTCAAATTATTTTTAAAAAATTAATAAATTTTATATATTAAGTATTAATTATTTTGAAATTTATTTGTATAATGAAAAAATTTATAGAAGTCAAAGAAAAAAATGTGTGTAATTAAAAATAAAAATCATATTTGAATATTTTCTGTAGTAGTTGATGGAAAGAATGAAAAAAAAGAAAGAAATTGTATTTTATTTTTTTGTTTTTTATAATTTTTTTAAAAATTACTTTTTATTCTTTCATGTTTTCTTTTTCTTTTTCTTTTTATAAATAAATTAAATAACTTTGAATGTTATCAACTTCAATTTGTTTTAAAAACTTTTTTAGAGAAGAACAATTTAAAAATGGACTTTTATTTTTTAAAAAAAAAAAAAATCATTTTTAAATCCCATCTAATATTCTGAGCATGTTGGTGACATGGTGTACTTGCTTATCTTAATAACAATAAAATATGTTCGAAATACCTAATTTGTCTCACACGTGAGAAGTTGCAATCCTATCTTCAAATCATATTCAGTTCATAACGATCTGATATATATCATTCATCTTGATAGCTGATGCTCACACACACACACACACAATTTATATTGGAAGCTACTGAAGCAGTAGAGAAAGGGGCCCAATTCAATTCAAGAGCGACAGGGGAAGCAGAGAGCAAAAGGGTGTACTTCAGCAGTCTCTCTCTTCCTAACAGCGCATGGTTTCTTCCTTCCTTGGGGAAATCGATGTGACAGAAATGGTATCATTTAAGGGCAGTGAGTCAGTGATTCGACATCCCCAACCTCCCCACCTATATAACAGGTGGACCAGTCACTAGCAGGCAGCCTATGCTTTAAGCCTCTTCATCGATTCAGCAACCTATCCACCGGCTGGGCTTTATATGCAACGACTCAAAAGGCTTTCATAAAGCTGATCATCATCCTCCCCAAAAAGGAAAAAAAAAAAAAATCGATCGTAGGGCCTTTGCAATAAATTGAACCCGGCTTCTCCCATCACAAAAAGCAAGTTGAATTCGGTCACTCCACAAGTGGCATGATGGTGGAATGGAGAATCCATGCTCTCATCCACACAGTAGTGATCTCTTTGTTTTTCCTGTAGCCGACCAAACATATGGGGGGATACTATATCAACGTAGGAATTCTTATGATATATTATGAACTGTAAACATTTATGGTATCTCTGGATTCTATAATTGGTGAAATGTCTTATACAAGTATGGCTGTGTGGCCTAGGATTAGGGTGGGGGTGGAGGTGGGGGTGGCAATCCATTGGACGGGTCTGGGGGCTGTGTTTGTACCCACCATTCACCGCGGGTGTGACACAAGTGGGGACGATAAAAAATACAGAAAAGCAAATGGCTATGCGGATGGTCATGTGTGGAATGATTGGAATCCGGTGAATTTAATATAATTACTCCATGACTGAAGTGATCAAGGAATGGCGTTTTCAATTCACCTGGGTCATGTCAATTTTATATGCTGAGAATGACTTCCATGAATGGGCAACGCAGCGAAAGAAAGCTACGCTTGAACTTTCAAAGCAGATGACGAGAGAGGTAATAATAATTTACAGATATGTAAGGCTAGAATACAATGAAATGAATATGTATTTTATTGTTCAGGGATTAGGATTGTGACATGCATTTTGATGATGTAGAAAAATTTAATCCTTTAAGGAGTCTATCATTTGTCAGCAGTGGGTCCAAATGGACGTGCCCTTTCAGAGCAAGTGGCATGTGTCATAGCTCAGAGTCAGGCAAAGACAAGAATAGGAGCTTGAAAGTACAACCAACAAGGTTACATGGTGAAGGTCCACCTACAGAAGTCATTTCGAAAGATACTACTTTGGAAGAGAAAAAGGGAGAAGATAAGAGGTGTTGAATGCCAAGAGAGATTAGTTATAGATTTACAATAATTGAGTGATTGATCTTTTGAAAATTCTTGAATTTTCACACTCAATCAAAGGCATGACAGCAAAAACCAATTTACATGGGCCATGGTGAATTCTAAGAGCCTAGTAAGGCCACAATAAACTTATAAAAGCATAATGATAAATACTAATTGTGTCAGATATTATGCCTGTGAAAGTGAAAGGAATGCATAAAAGTATCAATTGCTCTTAATGAAGAATTTAATTCCTCCTGAAGGATCCTCTACTAGAATTTAGAGCTACCATAAGTTGGAGAATGTGAAAGTACCCTGCCGTTATTTGGAGCTGCTGAATCATTAACTCGCTTTATGCAGTCAGAGTCAGAGGCATCTACTTTGCTGCATAGTGCTTTTTTAATGACCTTCCCCTATCTACTTGTTAAAGCCTGATGCCTTCAACAAAATTAAGACACAATTTAGATTTGTCAAATATGATAAGAGCCAATCTCATATGGCCTGTGTATGAATGAATGCCAATCTCATCCCTAATACGATTACCGAGATCAAGTGAGTTGAATATGGCTGATAATGTAGAAATTTCAGTCAAAACAGGTAATTGATGAGACAGTGGTAAATTCACCAGAAATCCATGGGTTCATATCCATATACAGGTAGGCGGATAAATATGGATGGCTGAATAGACCTGCTCACCAGCTAAGTATAATGCATAGAACTTCTATATGCTAGGATGGGCTCATTGGGCCCAGCTGTAAGATTAATCCGCTATGGGCTTAACATAACCTGTGCCTGCAAACGATACCACATAAAACTGGTACGAGTCACACACAAATCTCAATTACAAATGAAGATGCTCCATTGATCCAGCATCATTATTTTTGTAAGCAACACACAGAAGAGAAAAGCCAGTCATGGATCACAGCACAGCAAGAAGCTCATTCGATTATTCAGTTCTATTGAGTTCTGTCTACATAGTGGAATGACCAACTCGAACCTGAACCTTGTGCCACGATGTGTTCAGTACCCCTCTCAAGTTCCAGATTTCTTCCACACTTTCAGGTTGGACATTTGCTGCTGTATCCACCTGCCCATCAATGGAATGAGAAACATGATGAGTACAAAACTACACTCAAACCGTAGCATGGATTGCAACTCATATAGGATGCAAATTTCTCATGGGTCACTCTGCATGGGCTGGGACCAGAAGTTATCAAAACGTTAGTAGAAAGGTTCAAGTTGAACTCTGCAGTCTACCTATCCCAAAAAAAAAAAAAAAGGTTGGACTCTGCAGTCCCCTCATAACTAAGCATAGGACAACAGACCCATGTATGTTATAAAAATTTGTGTACATATTTTCGTTCTTTGTTTATATGTAAACACACATGCATAAAAGCATGTGCTAAGCTGCCAAGTTTGGATACAGATCGTGATTTGCAAGACAATCAGTTGTCAGCATTCTAAATTGGTTCTACCTGGGAAAGGATCATGATTTATCGGTCAGTAAAGGGCAATAATAACCAAGAAAATAGGAAAATTAAACAAGTGTGTCAGGGCTGAAAGTTGTATAGAGAACCAGCAGCATAAGCAATCCATTTGTGTTGGAGAAAGACTTTTTGCAACCATGCTTGACCAACACCCACCCAAAACAACAATTATAATTTCATACAAAAATGTTGATTGTCACTACTCTACCTGATCTAATTGCTCTCAGAACATCTGGAAATGATATTATAGCTGACTATTATTATCTGGTCCCAATCTTAATCTTGAAGACACATTCTCTAAAATGGGTTCACCTCAGATGGTATATGTCCTGGACATATAATATAGTTTTGGGATAAAATCTCAGTCAGTGTAAGGGTGTAGACATTGAATATGACAGGCAATGATGCCATCACAAGAAACAAGACATACCGCTTTAGCAACTATTTCAGTACTGTGAGGGGCATCAACTTTGGCCTCAAAAAGCACCCATGCCCATTTGTCATTGTTTTCATCATCAGAAACATATGGAATGCCAGGCTTCTGGTATCTGGAAGCTTCTACCCAGGTTTTGCCACCATCAACAGAAATATCTACCCTCTCAACTCCACGGCCACCTCCTGCTGCAGCATATCCACTAACAGTTATCTGCACACAGAAATAAAAATGAGCTAGTTGGTAGATTTTGCAAAGCAACCCAGGTCCATCCATCGAGGTGAAGACAGGCAGCAATACCTGCCCCTACAGTGACAAATTCAGGTTTTGGGAATAATTAGTTTCCAAGGGCAAGGGTCAAGGAACAAATTTGTGCACCTTGAACTCCTTCAGTGGTTGGGTGAACATCCACAGCAGCAGATAGAGATATATAATGGAAAATATCATCAATATTTCCAGAGAGATTCAAAATAAATTTGACAGGCAAACCACTCAAATCATGGTTAAAAAGCACCATAAGTTAATGCCATCATTTTATAATAAATCAGAAAAAAAAAAAAAAAAAAAACAGAAACATTATTAGAAATTTATTTCGAATATTCATGTAAATATTTTAAGATTACTAAATCGCACAATTTTATAGGTACTTAAGCACAATGGAAATGTGAGATATGTTTGGGAGTCTCAAAGACTTGGAGAATAAATAACTACCTTTTGTGGATTCAAAAGGTAAAGCTGAATCTGTTAGAAACCCAATGTTTTGTGGAAATGTGCTTTATCATACAACCAATAATTGCAAAGAGAACTAACCTTTCCATGCTTTATCACATTGATGTCTTCCAGGGAGCATATTGCACACTGTCAGCAAATCCACAAGGATTGATCAGGTAATATTTGCCTTAAAACAATTCACTCTGAATCAGCATATCACACTCTCACAAACTAAATCCATATTTATCCTTATAGAACCATAATTGCAAACATTGTTCAAAAAAAAAAAAGGGGTAGCATCAAGTAAATGCCTGAATAGGAAAATCCATTATTGGCCTCCTGGTAGACCACTCAATATTATCCCAATTCACTGAAGGTGGAAACATTTTGTAGTCTTTTTGCATAAAAAACCCCTGCAAAATAGCAATATAAACTCTATCATATGACAGAGTGAAGAAAGAAAATGAATAAAATATCAAAATGAAAATGGCATTCCAACCTGGCATGGCTCTGCAATAATATTGATGGAATCCAGCCATTTAACTGAACGAGCACCAATGACCCCTGGGACAATGACGCGCAACGGATACCCATGGTCACGGTTCAGAGGCTTTGCCATGATAAGAAGAAAGAAAAATGAAGTTAGAAGAATCGATTATGATATTATGTACACAAATTTTGAATTACCAGGGATTTAGTAAGGCAGGATAGAAAGATGTTTAAAACATATAATACAGAAAAAGAGATATGACTGAGCAAGATTATGTTAAAAAAAATGAGACTTTCATATGCAAAGACAGAACACCAGAGATACATCATTATTTGACCATGGAAGATTATATTCACAATCCTTGTAAAAGTAACTTACTGTGTTCATGGGACACAGGGAGGCCAATTACAGAAAAATAACAGAAGGGTCAAAATATTCACCTCATTACTAACATTAGCAAGATAAAGCTTTTTCTCCATTTATACTTTTTGGTAGCAAACACGGTTTACCATAATGAACATGCCGACATAAAAGGATGAGAATCTTCAAAAAGGATAAGCATATAAACCCTTCTCAGAAGGCAAGTTCACTAACCTCTCCATTCATCTCATAAGCAAGCAAAACATCAGCTTCAGGGTTTGAAGCCTGACTTAGTGGAATTGATGCCTTATAAGGTCCCCCATTCTCCTCCTACATTTTTTTGTGATTGATGAAAGCATTAAAAAAAGTAGCATACAAGATCACTCATAAGCTAGTAAAGGACAACCACAAAACAGCATACAAGATTAAGAATAAGATTTAAAAGACCAAAGCTACAACCTTACACATATCAACGCTCACAAATTCAACATGTTTTCCACCTGACTGTGTGGTACTTGTGAACTTAGGTATCCCAACAAGTTCAAGAACATCTGCCAATTTGGCACCACCCCAGACAGCTGACAGGAATTTAAAGAAATATGGGAAGTTAACAGTTAATAAAATAATTAAAAAAAATTAAAAAAGAAAAACCTCAACCCCATCAGATTTCTGTCCAAGAATGAAACTTCCTACACAGATAGCTAATAAAAAATAACTATAAAAATTACTTCTTAAAAAGGGTGAAGGAATGATAACTTAAATATTTTTCCTTTAAAAAAGGGAGTAAAGAATTTTACTTCTGGCTTTTCCAAGAAAATAATTCACCGAAGGGATCGCGTTTGTTCCAATAGATTTCATGACCAGCTCAGCTCCCTTCAAAGTTCAAAAGATTCTAAACTCTCCAGTATTTTGTTAGCAGGCCATCTTATTGTCTACTAGATTTGAAGCTAATCTACACTAATTGTACTAAAAGGAGCAACAAGCTTGATCTTGGATGATGGAGATAATAAACCATTTCCAATAGCAGCAATATCCCAGCCGACTCCTTTCACGGTTCTGACTTTACTCATAGCTGTTCTTCTGTTACCTGCACACTGCACAACTCAAAACCAGGCCAATTAATGAGCTCATGAAATTCGATTAAGAATAGAACTGAAGGTACTATCTAAAGCTTGTGGGGGAGGGATTCCAACTAGAGGACTCAACCCCAACATTAAACCAAAAAGATAAGTATATGAAACATACTTGTAAAGTGGCAGTAACATCATACTTTGGAAGATCCCTGTTATCACACAACATTAAATCCTTGTTCAATTAAATATGTACAACATACTCTCATTAATTTCTTTAAAGGAGAATAAACAACAAATTTTGCTCGAAAGAAGGTTAAACTAGAGGTACAGCGGCTCAAAGTAGATACATATCATTCACCACTCCCTGGTGTAAAAATAAATAAATAAAATAAAAATAAAAAAGTGAAAAAAATAAAATAAAATCCATGTCTCACCAGATATCTTTCATGGACAGCATTTTGGGATGTTCAATCAAACCACGCACAGAAACAGAGTATCTATTTAGACAAACACGAGCAGAAATCAGTTCAAGTTCACTAAAATAGAGTACGTTGAATGGTTTAATCAATGTAGAGCCTATTACCTTTCTATGTCATCAACAATAGGGATTGGTCCATGATTTCTCTTGTAGAACAAATCCACTGGCGTCACATAAGTGGTAATCAACATTGAACGCGGTGGTTCGGCGTTAAAAGGCGCCTGCACCAAGAATGGCAGAGTGAAATATTATTAATACACACACATATGATTAATTCTGTTTGCCTCGATGGAAACTTTTTTCCTATGAGAAGAGAACAAATAAATTGACTTCAGGAACAATTTTGAAGACAACGCAGGAAGAAAGAAGGGAAATCCTGAAACCAATAATAGGATTGGGCTTTAGAGTGTGTTTCAACTATTTTTCTTTAATTTCTCAGGAACCAAACGGAAATGATTACGAATAAAAAACCGACCTTGGCATTGATCCGGAGGCATGGATGACGAGCGGGTTCTCGTGAATAATCGGATGGCCCTCTGAGGCCCGGCATTCTTGAAGCTTCTTCTTTGAAGTCTTAGGGTTTGATTTCTCTGCAAAATTTAGCGAGGAGAGAGGACTTCGGGGTTTGCTGATATAAAACGAGCACTGACTCGCGTCGGAAAGTGATATGGTGGATTCCGTGGCATTTCGCTGGGGTCGGCTCCGACGATCTGAGCCGTCCCAGCCCCATGGGAAGCGTTGATTTCAATAAATGAGGTGGGCCCAAAGTTGATCAGGGGAGGTGAAAATCGGCAGCTTGCGGATTTTGTTGTTTTTTTTTTTTTCTGAGAAGAATCAGTGGGAGCTACCGCGAAATCAGGCCGTTCATCTTGATTTGGTTGTAGGTCCATATGTGGCGGTAGAGCTGAGGACATTGTGACATTTGGATTGGCGGAGGTGTGAGTGGCTGCCTTGAAATCATCCACTTTGTAACATCACTACTGCTTGTCCCTATGAACATCCACTATGTCCAATAAATTTTTGAAAAATAAAATAATTCTTTGACGTTTTTTTGTCTGATAATTCATTTTTTAAGAATAAAATTAAAATATTTTTAATTGTTTTTATTGAAAAATTAAATACATAAAATATTTTATGTACTTAGAATAATTACTCTGAAGTGCCTTAAAAGAGTGTAACAAAAATTTTTATCAATCATAATTGGATTGGAATGTATGTTTCAAATATAACTAATTTTGTGAGACAAATATATATAAGTTTTATATATCGAATAATATAATACAAAAATATTTATCACAATGAGGTGTTTGGTATATGGGAATATACATATTTCATTCTTTTCCTCTTTCATTCTCATGTTTGAATAAATTTTATGAGGATATGAATAAAATAAAAATGATCTGACATAAATCAAAGAAAATTTATAAGTGAGATTTCAATTCATCGTAGGTGATATTCTGATTCATTTATCCCATAAAAAAAATATTAAATAGTCTAAAATTACTATTTTACTCTTAAATTTCTCTCATCAATTATTTATACCTTTTCATCCCATAACAAGACTATTTTTTTTAGTCTTATTATTTAGTGAAAAAAAGAAAACTTTCAAAATTTATTTTTTTAAATGAAAATAAAAAATATTTTAAACTGTGTAATGATATTATTGTTATTTTTTTTATTATCATTCATATTATTACTAAACATTAAAATGAAAATAAATAATTATTCCAATCTTGAATTTCTATGGTTATCCAAACACTTGAAATAGAATCAATAAATTTATCAAAATATAGGAATAAAAACAAAATATTCATTTACCTTTCTGTTCCCATGTACCAAAAACCATTATAAAGTTTATATATTTTAACTAAATATAAATATAATATTACATATCTTATTAGATAACCTAAGTTAGCTCATGTCCTGAATTTAATATCCAAGGGTATATGTGTCTTATCATATCTTATCTTATTAACCGACCGTAACCTTAGTGTACTAAAAAATTTTAATCACTTATTAACTTCACACCCGGATTTTTCTCAATAGTACGGTAATTTAAAAAAGTTATGCTTAAATTACTGTAGTAGAAGAAGTTATTACAAATATACGGTAGTTTTTGCCACATAGGAAAGATGATTTGCCACTTAGGAGAGAGGAGAGAGGAGAGAGGACAGGAGTTCAGCGGATAATTTTTTTTTTTAAACAAAGGGAAATCGTCTTTACAAGGGAACTCGTCTCTTGAAGAGACGAGTTCCATGAAAAAAAATATATATAAAAAAAAGAAAATTCCTCAAGGTATATATTTTAAAAAAAATTCCTTAAAAAAAAAAAAAATTCCACAAGGGAAATTCAAGAGACGAGTTTCCCATGGGAAATTTCTTTTTTTTTTTTAAATATTATTTTAAAAAAAATTCCCAAATTAAAAAAAAAAAAAAAAAAAAAAAAAAAACAATTCCACAAGGGGAACTCGTCTCTTCAAGAGACGAGTTTCCCATGGGAAAATTTTTTTTTTTTAATTTTTTTTTTTAAATTCCTAAATTAAAAAAAAAAAAAAAAATCCACAAGAGGAACTTGTCTCTTCGAGAGACGAGTTTCCCATGGGAAAATTTTTTTTTTTTAATTTTTTTTTTTTTAAATTCCCAGATAAAAAAATAAAAAAAAAAAACAATTCCACAAAGGGAACTCGTCTCTTGAAGAGACGAGTTTCCCATGGGACTTTTTTTTTTTAAATATTTAAAAAAAATTCATAAATTAAAAAAAAAAAAAAAAACAATTCCACAAGGGAAATTCAAGAGACGAGTTTCCCATGGGAAAATTTTTTTTTTTTAAATATTTTTTTAAAAAAAATTCCCAAATTAAAAAAAAAAAACAATTCCACAAGGGGAACTCGTCTCTTCAAGAGACGAGTTTCCCATGGGAAATTTTTTTTTTTTTAAATATTATTTTTAAAAAAAAATTCTCAAATTAAAAAAAAAAAAAAAAACAATTCCACAAGGGGAACTCGTCTCTTCAAGAGACGAGTTTCCCATGGGAAATTTTTTTTTTTTTAAATATTTTTTTTTAAATTCCCAAATTAAAAAAAATAATAATAAAAAAATAAAAAAATAAAAACAATTCCACAAGGGGAACTCGTCTCTTCAAGAGACGAGTTTCCCATGGGGAATTTTTTTTTTTAAAATATTTTTTTTAAAAAAATTCCCAAATTAAAAAAAAAAAAAAAAAAAAAAAAAAAAAAAAAACAATTCCACAAGGGGAAACTCGCCTCTTGGGAATTTTTTTTTTTTTTTTTTTTAATTTGGGAATTTTTTAAAAAAAAATATATTAAAAATAATAATAATAATTTCCCATGGGAAACTCGTCTCTTGAAGAGACGAGTTCCCCTTGTGGAATAGTTTTTTTTTTTTTTTTTTTTTTTATAAATTTAGGAATTAAAAAAAAAAAAAAAAAAATTTCCCAAGAGACGAGTTTCCCCTTGTGGAATAGTTTTTTTTTTTTTTTTTTTTTTGGGAATTTTTTTATAAAATTTTTTTTTTCCTATGGGAACTCGTCTCTTGAAGAGACGAGTTCCCTTGAAGAATTGTTTTTTTTATTTTTATTTTTTTATTATTTTTTTTTTTAAATTTGGGTATTTTTTTTCCCATGGGAACTCGTCTCTTCGTCTCTTGAAGAGACGAGTTCCCTTGTGGAATTGTTTTTTTTTTTTTTTTTAATTTGGGAATTTTTTTATAAAAAAAAATATTTAAAAAAAAATTCACTTGGGAACTCGTCTCTTTTTTTTTTTTTTTAATTTGGGAACTTTTTTATAAAAAATATATATTTTTTTTAAAAAAAATTTTTGTTTTCCCATGGGAATTCGTCTCTTCAAGAGACGAGTTCCCTTGTGGAATTGTGCGTTTTTTTTTTTTTTTTTTAATTTGGGAATTTTTTTAAAAAAAATATATATATATATATATTTTTTCCCATGGGAACTCGTCTCTTGAAGAGACGAGTTCCTTCGAGGAATTGTTGTTTTTTTTTTTTTTAAATAATAATTTGGGATTTTTTAAAAAAAAAATATGTATTTTTTTTTCAAGGAACTCGTCTCTTGAAGAGACGAGTTCCCTTGTAAATAGGGAATTTTTTTAAATACTAATTTTTTTTTCATGGAACTCGTTTTTTTTTTTTTTTAAATAATAATTTGGGATTTTTTTAAAAAAAATATGTATTTTTTTTTCAAGGAACTCGTCTCTTCAAGAGACGAGTTCCCTTGTAAATGGGGAATTTTTTTAAATACTAATTTTTTTTTTTTCATGGAACTCGTCTTTTGAAAAGACGATTTCCCTTTAACTTTTGAAATTTGAAAAGATGATTTTGGTTTTAAAAAAAAATTATCCGTTGAACCTCTCTCCTTTCTCCTCTCTCCTAAGTGGCAAATCCTCTTTCCTAGGTGGCAAAAACTACCGTATATTTGTAATAACTTCTTCTACTAC
Source organism: Vitis riparia (assembly GCF_004353265.1). NCBI lineage: Eukaryota > Viridiplantae > Streptophyta > Magnoliopsida > Vitales > Vitaceae > Vitis > Vitis riparia. The sequence goes on from NC_048444.1 coordinate 4,632,979, forward strand.
AGTAATTTAAGCATAACTTTTTTAAATTACCGTACTATTGAGAAAAATCCCTTCACACCCTGTGTCCTAAAATTATAATAGACAAAATAAGTATGACAAAGGCCAATTATCACTTAAAAAAATTATCAAATCAAATTATGTTATGTATCACTTCAAATCCCAGACAAGTATTATGGTAATGTAGACCCCATATTTCGCTCGATGCGTTCCCATTCGATGCATGACTCACTTTTTTATTTATTTGGTGAAAAATATGATTTTTTAAAAAAAAACTTGGAGTTGCCACTTATTTTTATTTTATTTTTAAAGGGAAAAGAAAATAAGAAAAAAAAAAACCTTAAATGTGACTCCTTATTTGAAAAAACAAGTCTGTGAAAAATCGAGTCAGGTTCGAGACCAAGTTACCTATTAGGAAGGTTCAGTAAAAAATCGTAACACCCTTCTTAGTCCCTAAAAATAAGTCTCTACTAAATAAAATGAGACAAGTGCAGCAATTGATGAGGAAATCAATAGATACCAATGAAATGATCAAATAATAAAACAAATCATGCATGAGAATGAGCAAAATGGGAGTGAGATCGAATCTTAACAGCAAGTCATAATGCACTATCATGAAACGGGATTAATGTACAATAATGAATACAAAATATATCGCATGCGTCATAAAACAGAGAAAGAAATCTTCATTGATAATTATGCACTTCACTTGAATTATTTTCAAAGAAAATATTTCGGATGTTGGGCCCCCATCAAAGCCCAATTTATTTTTTGCATGAATTGGTTCAATGAGTTCCATTATTTGGAACCATGAAGTTTGTTCATACTTATTAAAAATCAAGAAAAACGGAAAAATTATTTTAAAATCAAAGAAAAATTTGTGAAGGTGTTTGCTTGAAAAAAAAAAAAAAAAAAAGGCAACAAGTTTATTAAAAATGAGATTTTTGGTGACCCTAAACCTTAAAGAAAGACAAAAAATTGAGGACTTAAAATTATTTGAAAACTGGAGTTGATTTAAAATTATTTTTTAAAAAAAATGGGAGTTTTAAAAATTATTTGAAAATTGAAGTTTTGAAAATTAAATTTGAAGATTGGAATTTTGAAAGATTATTTAAAAATGGAAGTTTTTGAAAATTAAATTTGAAAATTTGAATTTTAAAAATTTATTTGGAAATGGGAGTTTTGAAAATTAAATTTGAAGATCGGAATTTTGAAAAGAATATTTGAAAATGGAAGTTTTGAAAAATTATTTGAAATTTGGAGTTTTGAAAATTAAATTTGAAGATTGGAATTTTGAAAAAAAAAAATTGAAAATGGAAGTTTTGAAAATTGGAATTTTAAAAAGTTATTTGAGAAAGGAATTTTTTTTAAATTAAATTTGGAAATTGAAAATTTGGAAAATTATTTGAAAATTAAATTTGAAATTAGAATTTTGGAAAATTATTTGAAAATGAAAGGTTTGAAAATTGGAATTTTGGAAAATTATTTGAAAAATAGAAGTTTTGAAAGCAAAATTAAAAAATTAAATAAATAAGAACACATGGCCTTTGGGAATGATTCATAGAAGGTGGGATTCTAAAATTAACTATAAAAAAAAAAAAAAAAAAAAAAACAACTAAAATGCATGGAAAAATTGAAGGAAAGCCACATGTCTCTCAAAATAAAGCAGAACGTGAGTCATACGTGCATGTAGAAGTTGGAAAAATATAAAAGGGGCTAGTGAGGTCATTTTTGGTTGGCTGAGAAGTGGGTCATTCTGATACTTGGGCAATTTGTTCTGGTGTTTCTCCTTTGTGAACAATTTTAATAGCAACATTCTGGTTCTTATACTTTCCTTTATACACTTTGGCATGAACACCTTCTCCAATTCTCGGTCCAACGAACGGTAGCTTAGGATCAACTAACCACTTGGCATTTAATCGAACTCCTCGGACTCATAGAACCCATTCTCAGATCCTCATTCCCCCTCAAATCAATAGCTGAATTAACATCTACTCACTAACTAAGCCAAAACCCTTGTGTTCGTCACTCATTTGAAGCAAACCAACTACAAAAAAAATTATGAAATAGTGGAGTATAGGAAAACATGCACTACTTGGTTTTACAGACCCATCTCATTCTCGAAGATTTTAAAAAAGAAAAAAAATTGATACATGTTTTTGTTGAGGAAGCAAAGAATAAAACCCCACATGTTTTAGAAACACCCACCAAAGCAAAACCCAAGAAATAGTGTCAGAAACAGAGCATTTAAAGCTCTCTTGGGAACGGAAGGAGTCAGGAAAATCGAGAAGGGAAGGTAGAGATATAGAGGAAAACTAAAAACCCAGATTGGAAAAGAGATTTGGAGAAGTGGGTCACGTGCAACTTTTTTCTCTATATTATGCCCAGAATCTGAGAAACTCCCTAGGCGATGAACTGTTCAAGCTCGACTCCGATAATTTAAATTTGAAAATAAATCTAGAGAGGATGGTGCATCACTTTCTAATGTAACAACATGTAGTTTCGATGCAAGTGAAATTTGGATCATGACAAAGATCATCTCCCAAGAAGAACTTCCCCATTCGGTTTTGTTGATGCAAGGTCAACTGGAGTCGAATCCTCCTTATGTTGTGCCTCTTAAAGCTCATGCCCAGTGATGGGAAACTGGGTTCCTTGCACAAAGGATGTCCAGACAAGTGGTCTGGGCATGCCTCTCTGAAGCTTTAGTTAGACAAAGATAGGTCATGCTCTTTCAGGGAGAGAATGAGTAGGTCAATTTTAACGTGTGTACCTTGTTTATGCTTTAGAAGGGTTTTTATAGTGCTTAGGAGGAAGCTATTGTAGTGCTAATTAAGCACTTTGACCTTCTTTGTAATGATGACTGTCCTGTAGATGGCAGGATAATCATTACAACTTTAGGCAGCTAGCAGGTGCCGTCAGAAGATATGGCATGATGCCTGATTATGCAATTACCCGTCCCTTCAACTTGATGGAGGTGTGAGGTTATATGCGGTAATTAATTGACATTGACTTAGGGTTGAGTGAGGTCCCATCAATCATTTCCTTACCAGATACTAATGATTACGCAGGTCAATGGGCCTTGACGGCTGACTGGGTGGTTCCATCTGTTCAGGGAGTCCGGTCATGCTTGTTGTCTAGCCTCATGGTTTAGATGGAAAACTTCGGATACTGTGGCCGCTATCCGGGTAGTATTGATGGGAAGGTGACACGTGGACTAATATGTGGAGAGGAGTCCCTACAGGTTTCCTAAACTACAACCCAAAGAAAATCAACTATAATCAATACGTGGTCTAGAAAACGTACTTGAAAATGCTCCCCTCCAGTGGACCTAGCTGGACTTCAAGCTGTTCTGCTTCTTCTCCTAAGCTTACATCAAAACCATAGCAAACCCCAACCTTTCTCTCCTTCCGTTCATCCCTCTTTTCCTCTGTTTTTGCTCCAAATCCCCTCCTGTTTCTCACCGGTCTCACTCTGTTTTTGCTTTCAGTCCAAGTCTCCACCTGTTCCACTGCTCATCGTTCAGCCAAGGTCTTTATCCTCAACCACCACTATGCCGAGGTGGTGATGTCCTCACCACACGTCCCAACAGGTTGCTCCTATGGAAGTTGTCCCCCGTTACTAGGCTTCAACCCAAAATTTAGATGAGTAAGATGATTCAATTAACAAAGTAGGAACAACATCCAAGAGATGTCGATTCTTGCGCTTAGCCACCCCATTTTGCTATGGGGTGTAAGGGTAAGAGCGTTGAGAAAGGATCCCCTTCTGCTGTAAGTAGTTCTGAAAATTGTGAGACATATACTCTCTCCCTGAATCAGAACGCAATACCTTAATACAAGCTGAAACTTGTGTTTCAATTAGAGCAACAAAGGTTTGAAACATAGAGAACACATTTGCCTTAGATTGAAGAAAGTAAACCTAGGTGAAACGACTATAATCGTCGATGAAAATTACAAAATACTTTTATTGAGCATGTAAAATAACCAGATTAACACCCCAAACATTAGAATGAATTATCTCAAAGCATTTTGTAGCACAACTATTGTGCATAGGAAAATGTAAGGTCTTGTTTTTGCCAAGTTTATAGGTAGCACAGTTGAAACACAAACTAAGAGATGAAAACTGATCTTTATTCCCCAAATGACCATGCTTCATTAGATGTGTCAATACTATAGAATTTGGATGGCCCAATCTTTTATGCCCTACCTCGCTTTATTTGCTATTGTAGTACAAGCCAAAGACATTAAATTAGGAATAGAAAAATGTAGAGGAAATAAATGTCCCACTTTAGGTCCCTTCACAATCACTATCCCGGACACTTGATCCTGCACAATACAACCACCATGAGAAAAATGAACATCACAGTTAGTGGATACTAATTGGCCGACATAAATCAAGTTTGTGGACAACCTTGTTGACACAAAAACATTATTGAAATCATAGCCAAGAGTGCCAACAGCAGTAATAGGAAGCGTACTACCATTGGCAATTTGAATGCGAGTAAATGAGTTATTCATAATTGGTTTATGGACTTAAGCAATCCATTTTGAGGTTATGATGCACTACCTCCAAATTTGAGGGATGATTTGTCTTAGTCATCAAGATAGATTTTCCATGGTTGGTGCACTAGTGTGTATGATTACATATTCATAAGACCTATGATGGGTTATAACATTGGCAATTGGGTAGTTATCACCTTATCAAAATGTTATATTGTATTAGGTTTCAACCTTAAAAGGATACTAAATTAATGTGAAAGTCTTCAATGATTTTGACTTATGGGTAAGACATTGAGGTGTCAATATATTTTCTATGAATTAAGTTACTATCAATTGAGGTAGGTGACAACAATTATACTCAAGTTAGGCACCATGACATCTTAAAAGTTTGAGACAATGTATTCCTTTAGGTGATTTTAAGGACATGTGATCTGTAAATTTATGGTTGTACTAATTTCTTAATTAGAATTTGACATTGTTCTTAGAGAGTTAACATATATCTAATGATCATATAATAGAAAGATTTAAGACTTAAGGATGGTATTGGTAAACTAGAGAGATTGATAGCATCAACTCTCATTAGATTATGGACATTAGTTCATAAAAAGTTTGCATATAATAGATAGTAAGTCGTAGACCAAAAGTTAGTATCTCGTTTTAATATCATATGATATTAAAGTACAGTTAACTCCTTGTAGTGGGATATTAAGTCAAATTCAAAATTGAATTTTGAGAGAGTCAATATTTTTTTATGAGACTAGTAGCCCTTACTAATACTCATTCCTTAGTGACACATTTATTAAAGGATATTTGGTTTTTATATTCATTGCATAAGGACATTTTGATAAAAACACAACATTACATAAGAATTTATAAATGATATTTTAGGATTAAGCTAATTAATTAATTGGAGTCCCATAAAACTAATTAATTAATTAGGGCTATAAAGGTTGGATTAAGTGACCCAAGCTAATATGTTTGAATATATGGAAGTGATTATTTATTTATTTTATTTTTTTCTGTAGCTTAGATGAGTTGTAGACTCCATAAGGAGTATAAGATTTAGAGGTCTAAGAGTGTTTAAGTACCGTTTCCAACATTGCTGGCAGCAAAGGACCATTTTTAGCAATTTTAAGATTTTTTTTTTTTAGGCTTCTTTATTACTAATTTGGGTAGCATGGACCTTTTTGATAAATTAGGATTTTTGAAATTATAAGTTTTGGGCTTACTAACTTGCAATAGGATCCCTAACGCTATGAGAAAGTTATTTTTTTCGTATCCATTTATATTTCCTTGTTTATGCATGTATGCTTTGAGAAATAATATGGTTAAAATTATTTTAAAAAGGTCATTTTGATATTTCTTATAAGAAGTAAATTTAAATGCAAAATTACTTCATTTGTCATTTTTGTGGAAAATGCAAAAAAAAAGGAAAAGATAAACTAAAAAAAGGACCAAATCCAATTCTTCATCCTTCACTCAACCACTTAATCCAGATTTTTTTTTTCTGTCAAATTTTTCTTTCCTTTTTGTTCGGATTCTCAACAACCAAACAAACCTCAAATAATACAAATCAGAAAAATTCACAAACAATACAAATCGGTAATTAATGACAAATAATCCTTGAAAATCGTCCTCCAAAATCAAAAGGTGAGAACAAAAGCTTCTAAAAGTAACTGAAAGGAAAGACTTGAGATTGTTCTTGGCAAGATCAGAAGAAGATCTAGATGTTTCTAGAAACAGAGATGGCCTAGCTATTAAAGAAAAAGAAAAAACATGTAAAGATGAAGAAGACTTTAGAGCCCTCAAAAAGCCTTCTCAGGCGAAGTAACTAGGAAGACTAAGCAGAAGAGGTGCAAATGATGTGGGCACTACGCGAGGTGTCTATTCTTATTGTGGGGAAAGGGGCTTGGAGTTGGGTGTAATTACAACAATATCGTTCTATGTAAATATGATAAATATCCAGAAAAAAAAAAAAGAAGAAGGATAAAACAGGAAGAAAAGTTACGATAAAACTAACGTCTGGGTTTTTATAGGATAAAGATATGTTATTATTTAAAAATGTTGACTTTTATTTTTATTTTTTTTAACATTTATTTTGAAAGTGTCTCTACTGTATATTTTAATGAGCTCTCCAACGAAAAACCGCATCTGTTCATCCTACCGTCCAACGGCCATACTTCAGGGTCATGGCACAACTAATTCGAACCGACCTCAAATGCGCCCGCCAAAACCACCCTCCTTCACAAAACTATCTATCCTCACATCTGTTCTTCATCCACCGCCGCCTCCGCCACCGCGATTCTCTCTTCTCGCAGACAAATGTACCTCTATGCATCAACTCAAGCAAATCCACGCCCAAATGATAATCTCGGCTCGCATCCACGACAACTACGCCGCCAGTCGATTACTTTCCTTCTGTGCTCTCTCGGAGTCCGGCGATCTCAGTTACGCTTTGAGGCTTTTCAACATCACCCAAGAGCCCAACTCCTTTATGTGGAACACCCTCATTAGAGCTCATGCTAGTAGCCTTAACCCATCTGAAGCTTTACTTCTTTATGTTGATATGAGAAGACTTGATGTCATACCAGGTAAGCACACATTCCCTTTTCTTCTCAAGGCTTGTTCCAACTTTCAATCTCTTCAATCTTGTATTCAAGTTCATACCCATGTATTGAAATTTGGGTTAGACTTGAATTTGCATGTTGTTAACGGGTTGGTCAGGGCCTACTCTGTTTCTTGCGATGTGAGGAATGCCCGCAGAGTGTTTGATGAGGTTTCGGAGAGAAGTTTGAGTATTTGGACGACGATGATAAGTGGGTATGCTCAGAATTATTGCTCAAATGAGGCCTTGGAACTTTTCGATCAAATGATTGTGGAAGGGTTAGAACCGAATGGTGCAACGCTGGCTTCTGTGTTGTCGGCATGTGCTCAATCCGGGTGTTTGGATTTAGGGGAGAGGATTCATGTTTTTATGGAAGAGAAAGGGATTGAAGTGGGAGTGATTCTTGGCACGGCATTGGTGCACATGTATGCGAAGAATGGAGCAATTTTGATGGCTCAAAAGCTGTTTGATAGTATATCTGAAAGAAATACTGCCACATGGAATGCCATGATATGCGGGTTGGCTGTTCATGGGCATGCCAAAGAAGCACTTGACCTCTTTTGGAAGCTAGAGAAGGAGCAGATCGTTCCAAACGATATCACGTTTGTTGGGGTTTTATCTGCTTGTTGCCATGCTGGCTTGCTTAGCGTTGGTCGGAAGATATTCCATTTGATGAAAAGGGTATACGGAATTGAGCCCAAGATAGAACATTACGGATGCATGGTTGATCTACTTGGGCGTGGTGGGGAGTTACTAGAGGCGGAGGAGCTGATCAAAGGAATGGCTTGGAAAGCTGATGTGGTGATTTTGGGAGCTCTGTTGGGATCTTGTAAGAACCATGGAAATATTGAGATTGCCGAAAGAGTGGTGAAAGAAATTCTCGTTTTGGAACCTCACAATCATGGGGTTTATGTTGTGTTGTCCAACATGTATGCAGAGGCAGGGAGGTGGGAGGATGTTTTGAGGCTGAGGAAGGTGATGAAATCAGGAAATCTGAAGAAAACGCCTGGATGGAGCCTTGTTGATAGTGATAATTAAGCTTGTATACACATCAAGTCACATAAGACCCATTTCATTGGATGCCAAGACAAAGCAGATTTAAGCACGCATCATGGTGGTGACTTGAGACATGGCCTGGGTTCTGATTAACCCTAGAAAAATATCATAATTTTGCAGTTCCTATTTCGCCTATTCCAAGTTTTTTATTGAGTTCTTCTTGGTAAGAAAGGAAATTTGGTGGGAACTCTTCTTTGTTTGGAAAAATTCAAATTTGGATGGCTTCTTCAGAATTATCAGTCACAATAACTTAATGGAATTTGAATTGCAAGTGCCGCACATTGTTCAAACATGGAGCAGCAGAATGGTTGAAATTTTGGTGACATAAGATTGTTATAGAGGAAGGGCCCAGATGAATTTGAGGATCTGAACTGCAGTTTTCATGCTATCAAATGGCAAACCTCTTTCATCCCGCTAAGAAGGAAAAGGCAGAGCTGGAGGTATTTTTAATTTTTTTTTCATTCATTCCTCGAACAACATTATTAATTTTCTGAAAACTGGATTGCAATCCATAAAAATTGAGCATGTGATTTTATACCAACGAAGAGGACATGGTCTATGTACATTTGCTTCTGCTGGCAAGTTGTTATTGTGATTATTATCATATGGTAAACACTTTTGGCAGTTAATAAAATTATTATTTATTCATCATTATGGTGAACACTGCTGGAAAGTTAACAGAGGCCAATTTGAGCTTTATTCAGCTGCATCGCATATCTGATGGTACCAGGACCCTTATGGACGGATCTGGATATAACAGCCTGGTCCGGGGAAGAGTGGATCTCACCTCCAAGAAACCTTCATTGCTGAGCGTTTTGGAGAAAGACAATTGTTCACCTTCCTACACAAAAGCAGACCATCTTCAAGCCTAATGTCAATCCCTTCTTTTGTTTGTGGCATCATTCCTTCATCTCCTTACCTTACTAACTTGATTGTCAGACGAGTGTAGCTGGGTTTAACCCTTCTACCCTTTGTATGCAGGAGTTCAACTTGAAGCTATTATGCGGAGCTCGTGGTCACCTACCAGTGAGACAAGGTACTGTTGGGCTCGTTATACCAACAATATTCATTTCATACATTGGGAAATTTCAAACACGTGTATTATTTCATTAGTTGATTATATTGGTATGCAAGAACATTTTGAAGCTTAAAAAATGTCATGTTCGCAGCATTGTGAACCGCAATGATGATTTCAACAAAAGAAGACATGGCCGATGTGCTAAACTGCAATCCTGCTACAAGTTCTAATGAAATACAGCCCCATTGTCTAGGGAGAGTGTGGTTTCTTCTCTCATATGAATAATATAGCTTCAAGTAGTTCATGGCACCTAATTATTGTTAGGCACGTAGAGAAACGAGGACATAAACGATGCACTGGGTCGGTTTGGAGAAAGTGGAGCTGACAAGGTAGAGCCACCGAAAAAATTTAGGGTGTGTTCGGTAATTATTCTTTGGTTTTTAGGATATATATATATATATATATAAAAGCACGTAAACATATTTGGTTATAAATTATTCTTAAAACAAGTTTTTGAGAAAATAAGATGTTTTATGATAATATATTTTAATTGTTTTTATAGGACTTTTTAATTGTATAAATATGAAAAATGATTGAAAATAAAATAAAAAATATTTAAAAAAAAAAAAACAAGGGGAGAATATTTGATTTTTCCAAAAAGACTAATTCTAAAAATTATTTTTAAAAACTATTTTTTAAGAAGTATCTTTGTAAAAGTTCTCAAACATGTCCTTAGCAACTATTCTTAACTAATTCAGAATATGCACTTCATCTCCTTCTCGTCCTTTGAATTAACACAAAAATTTAGGGTAGTCAGTAACGAAACAATAGCTTTAGTTGGAATATGAACATAACGCAGGTCTAAAAAGCAGAGCTGTAGCATGCTATTCAAATTCCTACCATGTCTGTATGCCTTTTAAATTGCTGCTTGCTTGTCTTATCTTAACTTACTGGCCTCTTCAAACTTTTGGAGGCCTACTGTAATTGGGTGATGGTAATTTCACTGGGTTTACACCCACTTTCCAACACAAGGCTAATTCAGTTCATCCCCTGAGGCCCTATTCCTCTCCCCACGCATTTTAGACGATAATGCACAGGTTCAGATGTTCATTTTGGTAGTCAAATTATTTTATGTGTCATGGAAGCAGAAGTAAAATACAATAGCTACCTCCGTTTAGTTTCTTGTCGGCTACATGTTGAGAACTTCTGACATTTTCTTTTCCACTCACATGCCCCAGTGGATCGTATCAAACACCCTCCGAGTGGCATGATATTATGCTTGTGAAACCCATCTGCTTCACCGAGTCCATGGGCTTGCTCCCCACTCTTTACTCCAGCGCGTGGCTTTGTCAAATATATCCGTAGTCGAAACTTCAAAGAAGCTTTTCTATATACACACATATGCATGTAAAACGAGTCTATTAAATATCTCCAGAGTCAATGCTATGGCGCTCTCTCCTTCGTCTGAGATCAGAATGCAACTGGGTTTATGCCTCCTCCCAATTCTCTTCATTGCTCTGGCATCTACAGGTAACTTCAGCATTTTCAATTCCCATTAAGTTTTCCCAGTTTCCAATCAAGCAAAAGATCAAGAAACAAAGAAAGAAAACTGATATTTCTGTTTAACAAACGTCCGCAGCCGCAGATCTGCAGAATCCAGATTTTGAATCGCCCCCATCAAACTTGCCAGAAAATTCCACTGCCCCATTTGAACTGTTGACAGCAAACAACACGATTCCAGGATGGACATTTGATGGCACGGTCCAATATGTAACCGCTGGTCCAACCATAGCATTGCCAGGCAATGGACATGCCATACAGTTGGGCCAAGATGGAAAAATCAACCAAACTTTCATTGCTAATACCAACACTATGAACTACATACTGACTTTCACCCTTGCCCTGGGTGATCAGAACTGTTCAGCCATTGCTGACATCCTAGTCTCAGCACCAGACAGTAGAGGCGTCTTCTCTTTGAAGCAGCATTATGGGAAGGAAACGTGGGAAAGCTATGGCCACTACTTGGGCAGTTGGAGGGATGGGGAGCACATCAACCTTGTGATTCAAAGCCAAACTACAGAACCCAATCCTAATTCCACATGTTGGCCGATAGTGGACGCATTGCTTCTCAAAGGTGTAGCGACTCTTGATAAAGGCAATGGTAAGTTGATATCCAACTCTGAAATATCTGACTACTAGCTTAAGTAATTTTGGGCCAAGATAAGGGCCTATTTCTCCAAACTCCCTAGTGACTAAAATTTTTGTTTGCAATTTGCAAATGGCCTTAAGGTAACCTGCTGCCTAATGGGGGATTTGAGTCAGGGCCCGATTTTCTCAGCAACTCAACCGAGGGGATTTTACTTGATCCGGTGTCAAGTCCAATTCAATCTGCAATACAACAGTGGTCTGTTCTAGGGACTGTTAAATACATAGACTCCAAAAACTACTTTGTCCCTGAAGGCAATGCTGCAATTGAGTTCATCTCAGGGATTTCAACTGGCATACAGACTGCAAGCACACTCACAGAGGGTTCTGCTTATAACTTGGACTTCACGCTTGGAGATGCTAATGACTCGTGTGTGGGAACTTTCATATTAGGAGCTCAAGCTGGATCAACAGTTCAGAATTTCACTCTCCAGAGCAAAGGGACTGGATCAGCAAAGAACTTCTCTATGACATTCAAGGCAGATTCGAGTGTAACTCCAATTAGTTTTCTCAGCTATACCAGTAGCCAGACAAAAGATGGTGTTTTTTGTGGTCCTGTGGTTGACAATGTGATTTTGCAAGCTTCTTATGGATTGAAGCCAGAAATACCAAGTAAGGTTACAGTCTGCTGGCTAGTTTTCTTGGTAGCCATTCTACAGCTCACCACGTGACGATATTGGGCAAATATTTTGTACTTAGAAGCCTATAAGTTGTTTGAGAAGTTAGTAGAAAATATTTAGCTCATGGGCTTTTATTATTAACACCATGATCAGGTTAGTGTGTTACTTCTCCATTTCCTTTTCTAGCCATTTGAGTTTTCATCCTCACCCCCAACTAAGAAAAGCATATTTACACAAACCACAAACCTGAATCCATGCAAGACAAAACAAGGGAAAAACCAAAGTTTGTATTATAGCTAGTTTCATCCAAAATAAATATATAAATATATGCATATGTGCATACATGTATACATATGGATGCCTTGGCGGTGAAATAGATGGACCACTCAATATCTGTAGATAAAAAAGAGGGGAAATCATTTTCATTAAATCATTCCTGGGGAGAGAATTACATAGCTCCAAAGAGGCATATGATATATCATCCAAGAAAATGATTCAACGATGGTTAACACGGCCTTAGGTGAGGAAAAGACAACCAAAAGAGTGAATCTTAGAAATATCTGAGCAGCCAAACACAGGTAAAGGTCTAAAATACCCAAATATTAAAACAATACTCAACCAGTGTTTCAAAAGTCAACACGATCCTCACTGAAACCAAGATACCTAATAAGAAAGCAAAATTCGAGATTAGACAGCACAGCTAAAGGTAAAATTTGGTACGTCCATAAACATTATCATATATAACCAGAACAACTTATTTGTGCCGGCTCACCATAAATTATTGAAATGTCTGGTCTATTTCGTATTTAAGGAATTCCTTCCATACTTAACCTTCAGTTTCCAATAATGGATGATAGCTGGTGAGGTGCTTCATTTTTGCACAACATATAAGTTGGGGCTGGCCAGTGTTTTCGACACCTGTGTCAATCGCAAAACTACTTGATGTCCACTTTCAAGCAAAATTTTAGCTTCCAATGTGGGTAATGGTGGTAAACAATGCCAGGTCCACAACAGTGATGGGCATGGAAGCAAGTCAGGCTGAATCGACCGTGGGGGACTTGGGTGTCAACAGTTTACTCTAGAAGACCTTAAAGAGTGTCACTGTGTCAGATATGGGTGATTTGTTGGCGCATGAAGTCAGGATTATGCAAGATGTAGGAAGATGGTTAGAAAACAGGATAGGGGACAGAAAAAGATGGTGACATAGGAAAGGGAAACCATGGCTGCTTCAGGTATCAAGTGTGCAAAACTGCATGGGCAAGGGTGGCTGAAATTTATAGGCAAAGAAGCCACTGTAAGAACAAGTGGCATCGATCAAGTGGAGTGAAATAGTCCCTATATGGTCTTACTTTATCCAAAATTTCTAAGTCCTACAATCCAAACAATAATATTTGTCTTGTTAACAGTACAAACCTATTGCAGTGTGTACATTGAGAGAGCTAAAAGAATTAAGGAAAAATGGAAGGCGAGAAAAACTATTCCCCCTTATATAGAATTACAGAATGGAATATTTGAAAATGTATAAGTTTGTCCATCAAAAGAAAAATGAAATGTATAAGTTTTAAAAACATCCATTATACTGCAGTTCCCTTCCATTTTCATGATAAACTAAACAGAAATTTGAGATTCCTTTCTAATTTTTTTTATTTCCTAGCGTCTTCCAAGATCTAAATGAAGTAGAAAGGAATGTGTGAGAGAAAAATGGTATTGGCTATAGAACAGAAAAGATACACTCAGTGAGAAGGAGAACTCTTGGGGAGAGAGGGGGAAGAACTAGAAGGTGAATATGTTAGTTATAACTTATAATTACACTCACAGGTTTAGATATTAATGACAGAGATCAGGAGATCAAAGATTTTAAAAGGGCTTCCAAAATGTCATTCATTTGACTGCCACTGAACTTTCTTCAATCAGCATAGTGTTTATTACCTGTGCCTGAAGAAATGTCAATCTTGGTGAACTCCAAATACATTATTTGGCTGGCCATCTGACAACTTCCTTTGGTTGGCATAATACGTGTGTCCTGGGCCTGAAGATATCCATATAAGTAAAGCAGTAAACATGTTCAATATTCCATCCTCAGTGTCAGTCATAAAACACCACCACCAAATAAACAAGGCAAAGCATTTTTTATTCTTTTTGCAGAATATAGCAATACATATATGTAGTATTAATATAAAGAGAGCAGATCTAAGTGTGACATACAGAGATATTATCAATGATAAAATCTCAGTCAAAATTTTACTTCTAATTCTTCTATACAAGGCACGGCATTTGATAATGTTTCTAATTGCTATATTCCATGCTTTTACCTTTACATGGGGTCTCAACTCAGCTGTGCTCCATCTGGAAGACGCATGGTAAATAAGCACAATGCTTCCTGGATATGTCATCTAACCTCTCCCTTTAGAACCTTTGCATTATAAGCATTAATGATCACAATGCAATCAGGATCCTAAGCAAGTAAACCGTTTGTAGAATTTTATTTTATTTTATTTTTTATTATTTTTTAACATTACTAACTCAGGTTTGCACAAGCATACCAAAAGCTTGGCAATATGTAAAAAAAAAAAAAGTATTCCATGAGAAAAGAACATTAATTCAAGAAATAGAGACGCTTGGGTCAACACTCAACATATAGAATGGATATTTTACTAGAACAGAATTATTTATGTTTTGGCACCATCAAAGAAATACAGAAATATAAATTATCATAAAGAAATTGTTTCAAACAATATTTATACAACAATATGATTCTACAAGGACTGTGTAGGTATGACAATGTCTTTTAAGACTGAACATATTTTGTACTTACCCAGGATTTACCAAGAAATAAGCTGAGGTTTCTTATATTGTATATTTATATTTACAATAGTTGGATAAATCAGAACTTTATGGAAGACATGATTCTCATATAAGCTCTCTTCATCTCCAGTAATCTTCACTGTCTTGCAGCAATGGTTGATACATGAAACAGAAAGGCAACAAAGCATGAGAGATAATGAGAAAACCTGAATGAGCATCAACAAGGATATTCAACCTATAAAATAGCCGTATACTTGGTGTGCATGCATAAGATATTGGAGTGTGACGTGTTAATTGATTTGACCATACTATGAAATTTCCACTGTCTAACTGTATACAACCTATCATATCACATGAACACTGCTAGAAAAATCCATGGACCCAAAGGCTAATAGACATGGCCAACTTTCCGTGTCAATCTTCAGCATCAACCCTATGTACAATTTGACAAGCAAAGTTCAAATGTGCCATGTACAACCATGCTCAGAGTACAATAAATCTATGACCTATGCAATAGTGATGCATGAGCCTCATGAGAAATAGTTTTCAAGGGTAAAAGGCTCCAGAAGATGAGAAAAGTTTGAAAAACTAACCATGAAAACAAAAATCTATTCAAGCTGTTTTAAACTGTGAACTCTATCCACACACCACAGCTAAATCTTTTGTACAGAATTTATCGGTGCTGCACGGCTCAAAAGGGATCTGTAGTCTTTACTTCTTGACCATTCATCAATCTCACGAGCACGTAGAACAGGCAGAGGATGTGAAAGCTGCCTTGTTTGAGCATTTCTGAACAGTATCAATTAATTAGGCATCCATCAGAAAGTTAACATCTGAAGTTTCTCTGATCTTTGCATGCAGTTTCTTACCTTATATACCACCCCACTGGGCTTGAAGAAGCTTTTTCATAGGAGCGAGCCTGCTCCAAGAATGCATCTACATTTAATTGGTCAGCCAAAGATGGGCTGCCCCCTGCTAATTTCATCAGAACAGAGATGACCACCTCTTGTAAGAGCATCAAAAGAAAATAAGATTATCAAACCAACTGATGCAAAACAGATATTAATTAAACTTTGTATAGCTTAAAGATTTTGATCACACATACCTTGGGATCTTGAGCAACAAGAAGGGCTGCACGATCACAAGTTAGCTCTGCTGCTCGGAGCCACCGAAATAGCTGTTCTTCTAATTGCCGAGCAATCAACCCACCAAGCCCTGCGAACAATAAGATGCATATTAACTAAGTAATCTATATCTAAGACGTATGTTCAGTAGCAACTTTCTATAAACGGGAGTATTAGGGAATTAGACCACAGGCAGGATTTGTACTCACTACCCACTATTCTAGAAAACTGTTGACACAGTTCAAAAATCTAAATGACGAAAAATAAAAGGAAAATGGAATTAGTGTCTGACTGCCATTCAAACTATAATGGTTATTGTATCTAAGCACCAGACTGGTTAACTAAACTTGTCACCTATGAATAACCCCATGAATGACACACCAGAGTGTATTGTGAACCAGACTGCTAACCAAGCCTATTATTTATGCATATGACAAGAAAATTTTCCATTATTATTAATCAACTTTGGGACTATAATGAAGTCATCACATCTGTTGCATCTCTTTTAAAGTGTTAATGAAATTAAACAATTGGAACTAGAAAAGTTCCATTTCTCAAATTGCACAAATTGACTAATGAAGTCCATAACATTAACCATAATATCTCTTTTAAAAGATTGCCCATCAAAAGAAAATCTCTTGTGAACGTTCCGCCAAATTATGGATCCAGGCCCCCATTTCTATGTCAATTAGCCCAATGTGTATGCCCTGATTCTAGTTTAGTACGATAGTTCCCAGATTTACTTCAACTGAACATAATAAAACACCAAAACACCTACCAGGTAAAGAATAGGCCCCAAGAGTGAGAATATTTGCAAAAGTAAGCCATACACCATGGTCACATTTCAGGTGACCCAACTCGTGAGCCAAAACAGCCTATTTACGAATTGAACAACAGGAGTTAATAGCATTCTATCATACCAAAGTTAGCAATATTCTCTCTTTCTGAGTCTGCATGTGTTTGAGAAACATGTAAATCAGGAGAGTTCAGTTCAAGAGGAAAAATTAGATATAATATTCTTTTTGGGCACTGACTCAGTACATGGTAAAAAGTAAAGATTTAAAACATGAGGTAGTAATAATCATGGGCATGTATTAACAAAGAGACAGATTGAATACCTGCAACTCCTTTCGTGTCAGAAGCTCCACAAGGCTTGTATGAACAACAACAAAAGGCTTTTTACCACTGATAGCTAAAGTATATGCATTTGGTACAGGACTTTGCCGGATGTATAAATCAGGAGCATCAAGATTCAGTATTTCCGCAGCCTCAAGCATTAATTGATGAAGATCAGAAAGCTGGTGCAAGTGGATGGTAATTTAAACAAATTAAGTAAGCTTGAGAGAGGTAGAACAGAATTTGCCATACCACAGAAGTGTACAGGAACTTGAACAACAAATATAACTAAAAAAGCTATTACTGTCTTACATATTTAACTGTTATGACACAACAAACTGTTTCACATGCAACACAGCCCTAAGACAAGCAGATGTTACAGTGAGAATAATATCCATGGTATCAGAATACCCTCAAACACTCAATTTTTAGTTTTACATGGTAGTTCCATCAGACAATCTACAAATTGGAATCCTTCAAAAAAAATAATATATGGCTAATACACCAGGCCATCCAATATTCAAGAAGGAAGAAAGAAGGAAAACCACAATGACATACTTTCAAGATTCAAATATATTCAATCCCAAAAAATGGATATTTACTGAGAATCAAATAACCTGATTTTTGGAAACAAGAAGTGATGTTCCTATATTCTCGAGAAGCATGACCTGCTCTGTCACGGTTCCTGCAATAACATGTTCAGATTAACTCAGATCAAGAAACCTCACCTTAATCAGTATTAACTATAATTCCAAGACCACAATAAAATTTTGTTCTACATAAAAATTAGTAGAAAGTAGACTATGCTTTCATATGAAAACAACTAAAACAACATTTTTCAATTCAAATGGATGTTTTTTGCTTTCTATGATGTCTCGAACCATGGAAAATCTAATATTCCAACTTTTAATTATTTCATTTTCCACCCTTTGCTTTGCAACCAAACATACCATAAAACAAACATCCAAAGAACCTCAAGTCTTGTATTAAACACAAACGGTTTGAAATCCACCACTTCTAGCATGTAATCAACAATTGATTGAGATAACGTTATATTTCTATTACCTAATAGAGCCTTTCCGATTTCGTTTAATCCTGGAATCGCCCTCAAAATCAGCGTATTCTGTATGGAACAAACAAAAACTGAGAGTTGCAAATCAAATTTACTTAAAAGAAAAAAGCAACATAAATTGTGATAATCACTAATCTATCTTTTGATGTGATTCAAAAATGCTCTTCCGAAAACGAAAAGACCAAAAAAAAAAAAACGTAAAAATAATACTTAAGACTGAATTCAATCACCTGCTTATCGAGAGGGTGTCTGAAATCATCGGCATCGAGATCGCGAAAAACAACCGATGCAGCTCTGCAGACAGAAACCCTGACTCTTTGAGTCTTCTTCAACGGTCGAAATTCGAGAGGGAAAGAACTGAACCTCGATTTTTTGGCAGTAATTGAACCGAAGAAGACAGTGGAAGAGAGAGGAACAGAGGCCATTGAAGCGGAGATAGAGAGAGGGGGAGTTGAGGAGGCGTACGGTAGCGTCTGAAATCTGTTGATGGTCACAGTGGTTCCTGTGATGCGCAATCCGCATACTGTGTGCATGGCCATTGTGTGTTCGGAACTCCTTATGCTTGTGTCCACAGCCGTACTTATGGCGATGGCTCGCCGGCATTTCGTTGTCCGTTTTGACTTTGCTATTCTGATGGGCCTTGTCTTTTGGGCCCAAAGGGTCCAGAAAAAATTGGCCGTTTGTTCTTCTAGTCCAGAATCGGAGCATTTGGGTTTGGGAATTGGGCTTAAGGGTCCAATGAAATTCATCTTGATTTTCGAAAGAAAAAGGATAAATAATAAAAAGAAATTCAAAACTAGTTTTTCCCTTCTTTTTTTTCATTTTTTAATTCATTTTACATTTAAATTATAAGGGTGTGTTTAGTATACACAAATAGG
This sequence comes from Vitis riparia, assembly GCF_004353265.1. Lineage (NCBI taxonomy): Eukaryota > Viridiplantae > Streptophyta > Magnoliopsida > Vitales > Vitaceae > Vitis > Vitis riparia. The sequence continues at coordinate 4,651,971 of NC_048444.1, forward strand.
AATGGGAATGAATTAGAGTATTATACAAAAAGGTTGAATCAACATTTAAGTAAAAATAAATTTTAATTTCAATAACAATAAATTCTTAATTTTTTTTCTCATTTTAAAAATTAATCCAAACACATTAATGAATTAGAAATGGAATTAATATCTTATTTTTACTTTTAAGTGTAGTTCCATTTCTTGTATAAAAAAATTTGCAAGAAAGTACGAGGAAAAATAAAATAAATGGAATAAAAAAAATGTTGGAAAGGAAGATATTCTAAATTATTTCTTTTTTTTCATATTTATATAAATAGTATAAAATTTGATATCTTTTTTAAATAATTTTATTATATTTTATTTTTATTTTTATTTTTGAAATAAAAGTATTTAGCCAAACACTATTAAGTCGAGATAAATTTAACTCATACTTAATAAGTTTGACTAACTAAGAACTTATTTGGCATTGATTTTAAAAAATATTTCTAATATTTTTAAGACTTAATTTTTTATTTATGAAAATGGTTATTTGTAAGCAATATAAAAATTATTCATAGAATCATTGTCAAATAAACTTTAAATAATTTGAAAATAGTCTATTGTAAGGTTATTTGTCTGTGTTTGATCAATTACATCTATTTCTTGTACAAATGACTTAGTAAAAATTCTAATGTCCTTTCTTCAAAGAGAGTCGAGAAGGCCGATTCCCACGTTTTCAATCATCGTTGACCATGTCAAATGCCAAGAGGCCCCAAGTTAAAAAAAAAAAAAACCATAGTATCCTTTATAATTAGTTAGTAAATCACATCAAATGGTAGTAAAAATGGCTTTATTAAATATGAGTCCATAACTCAATCTCTGGTCTATACTCTTTATTCGATCCCTTTGTTGTATTTTATCTTGATCTAACCTAAATTTGATGTAATATCAATCCAATTTGAAGCCTTTTTATTTTAAGAATTCATACTTATGTTGAACTACACCAACACATTTTAGAATCATGAAATTCATTCATGTTTAAGAAGAAATAGGAATGAAAGCAAAATTTACATTCACATTCCTTATTTTCGATACCAAATATGGCCTAAAATGGCATCTCTTACTAGTGCACAAAGAAACTTTTCACAAAATGATTTCTCTCATGTCTTGTTCATCTTATTCATTTGGAGGCAAATGAGAGGTCATTCCCTTATCTTATACTCCTTGGTTACTTTAAATTTTAGAATCAAAGGTTTACAACCCTCGCACATTTTTTAGGATCCTTACCCAAAATTGGGGATGATATGTTAACGAATCATGACTCATACATTCAGGTAAATAGTTTAATCCAAATATGACATGAATAATAATCAAATTAAAAATACAAACTCAGATACAATATAATTGTGAAAAAGTGTGTTTTCATATATTTATATAAAAATAATTATAAAATAAAATTCCTTTAAAAATAACTTAAGTTTCATGCACTCATCAATTAAATATAATGCTTAAGATAGTTAAAGATGTTATCTATATCATTAAAATATAGTATTTGAACCATTAAATATAGTACTTTTGACACACAAAAAATGCATAAAATATTAATTATTTTTAAATAACAATTTGAATTTTGTATTTTATAAACTTGAATTTTTATTTTACAATTTTCTTGGTATGGATAAATGAAAACACACTTTCCCCAAGTCATTTCTCTCTTGTATTATAATAAAGTAACTCATCAATGCATGTGAGAAGTAAAGACCGTTGTACTAGAAGCCCATTTGAAAGTTATTTATGTTAAAGTGCTTTTATTTTGCAATGTTTTTTAAATAATTATTTATCAAATAATTTTTAAAAAGTCACTTGTAACATTGGGATTTATGAAATATTGAGGTCATATTTGGTAATTGTTTTTAAAAATAGTTTTAAAAAACAATTTTTGATAACAATGTTTAAAAACTATATTATGATATTTTGTACAAAAACCTCTTTTGAAACCTAAAATATTTTTAATATTTTGAAATATGTTTTAAAAATAAAATTTATATTTTGTGTTTTATTTTATATCATTTTATATATTTAAATAATTATTTTTTAAAACAATCTTAAATAAATAAATAAAGCAACTAAAAAAATATTAACATTATGTCTATGTTCTTAAAAATATACAAAAAAACAATTTTCCTGTTATCATATGTGTTATTTCATTTTTGTTATTGAATAATAGAAAACTATTTTAAAAAACATTATTGAAGATATCCTTAATTTTTATCAACATAAATATATATATTTTGAAATATTAAAAAACATTTGTAATTCTCTTAAAATTACTTCTAAACCTATCCAAGCTCAAATTCAAATGGTCTCTTCCATCGGATGATATTTTAAACTAACGTATCTCTTAAGTTATACGAGGCCGTTTACTCGGGACGAGGATTAGGATACGCAAACGGTGGAAAACTAGGGCAGTGTGCAACCGACCAAGTAAACGACGTCGTTTGAGGTAATGAATCTGGTTTTGGCCCCACAGACTCACCGTCCTCATAAAACCCCAAGCATTTCCCTTTTTCTTTTTCCCAGCAAAGAGACACCATAGGGTCGATCTGAACACAGCAAAATTTCTTCATCTCTTTGGCTTGTAGCTTTAATATCACATGTGAGTCATCTCCTCACTTCTTTCGATATCATTTTAATTTTTTTTTTCTCTTTCGCTGATGCTTTTTTTCTTTCTTTTTGGTTCGTGTATTTGATTGTTATGTAAAAAAGGAGGCCCTCGGTGAATCGTCCTCCGACCCCAGATGCAAGGCTTGATCGAGAAAAAGAGCCATCGGTTCTAGAAATCATCAACATCAAAGTACCTTTCTTTGATTTTTTTTTTTCTTTTTTACTCAATTGCTCCTAAATCTTAAAGCATTAGTGTTATTGTTGATTAATTAGCAATCAAACTACTACTTTTTGTTTCTCTTTTTTTTCTGTTTCAATATTTCTCTAATCAAACTCATTGATGTTCGCTTTCTCGTGTTATAAATGCTCCGTCTGATTTGGGTTTTGAGACGGAGTATTATTTTTTATTAGTGTTGATTTTTATTTTTATTTTAATTATTATGGTTTTTGAGTGTTTCATCTATTGATTATCTGATATTCTTTGCAGTTGATCGAGAGTGGTGAAAAAGAAAGATTGATGGAGCTTTTGAGGGAAAGGCTGATAGAGTGTGGGTGGAAGGATGAAATGAAAGCTCTTTGCAGGTTTTCCCCACTTCATGTTATCTTTGTATAGCTTTTAGGTGTTGGCTTAATTGCTAGTGTATCATCATGGTCATGATCTTGCCCAGTTGGATCAATGGGGTTCGGTTCTTATCAACCTCTTATTTTGGTTGGTTCATATGGTACCCACTGTAAAAGAATCAACCATTCTTTGTTGACCTTCCTTTTGTCTGAAACTGGGACTATCTTATAAAGCAGATATAGATTATGAGATAGAAAGGGATATGTTCTTTCTGTATTAAACTAAAGCAATCATTTAAGTTATGTGCTGCATATTAGTTAGATTGTTTTATCAATTTTGTGGTGCCAAGACTGAACTTATCACTTAGTAAAACACATATGCTGGGTTAGGATTACTGGCCCAGATGGTTATAAGCCAGTTGTGATACCTGATGCTCCTCACTCACTAGCCATCCAGTTCCTAAAGGATACCAGGAATAAAAGGAGCTTTACATGTTTAATGACTGTTAAAGATGAAGATATTTTGATGTGTTTCGTTCAATGATAGAACCAAAAGTTTGAGCCTTTAGTTATCACTTTATCTCAAACTGATCTCTTTTGAAGTGATTTGTAATCTTCTCTGAAAAGTTGGATAGAGACTTACAATAAAATTTTAGCTGTAATGTTCCTGTTTATTTATTGGAACAGGTCCAAATTACAATGGATAACTGAGATTTTCGGACTAAATAGAATTTTTTTTTCTTCCTCCTGTTGCAAGAGGGAGATGTCTATGCATGAATAGTTTAACCATGCAGGTCTGTAGAGAACACATTACATTAGTCTTAGTCAAAATATCTGTTATGGTAAGGTTCTTAGAAACTCAGTTTGATTGTTTTGGGAATAGAAAGGTGTTGTTGATTGATGTCATCAAGAAATTGCATAAGATGGAGAAAAGGCTAGTGTATGGAAAAGGTTGAAATTTTAGTTACAGAAAGATCATAGCACCGGTTAAGGAGAGAATATACTGGTTATGAATGCATAGAAGGCTCATATATAAGATTAGGGCATTTGATTTTTATTTTTTTTTACAGATAATATGATGTTATTTAAATGTGTGTTAACTTGCGTTGGCAATGCTAGGGCATTTGTGAAGAAGAAAGGGAGGAATAATGTTACTGTGGATGACCTTGTACATGTGATTATGCCAAAGGGCAGGGGTAAGAACTCTTTCTTCCCATTCCTATATTGTTCATGTGATAACTATTTTTTTTCTTTTTTGTTTAAATATTGATTGTTATGTTTTGTTTTAGCAAGCACCTTGTTCTTGCATTCTTGGGTATATTTTGTCTTCCCTTTGATGTATAAGGATTCTTACCTAGTCATAAGTGACTGCATGAGGCCCTTCCTACTTTCACCAATCTCTGAGTTATGTTCCTATTTATTAAACTTCACAGATTGATATTTGGTTTAGTCACAGGAAAGGATACTATGTGCCATCTATCTGTTCCTCTCATTGTTACTCCTGATGTAGTTATGGAAATGCACTCATTTTCTCTGCATTGAACCCAAGCGCCCCCCCCCCCCCCCCCCTTTTAAGGTTTATCATAACCCCCTTTTTGCATTTAGTATGCAGCATATGTGAAGGGAAGATAATTGAGCTCTTATATATATGTGTGTATATACATATATATATATATATTAAAATGAGTAGCTAAATCCAAAGAATACTTAATGGTTGAGTGACATGTTCCTTTGTTACAGTATGTGAAGATTCTGTATCAAGAAAAAACGCTGTGTTGAACCTTTGACCTCTGAGGTAGTCAAAAGTCAATCTTGAAGCTTTTAATTCTTTCATAATCCAATTCAGTCTCAAACTTGCCTTAGTATTCCTGGGTATGTTTTCCTAGTTGTTCTTTTCCTCTCTTATCTTCTCTGGTGAGGTCTACGTAGTCTTGATGTGCAGGGTTTCCCCCCTATCTGCTGCTTTTTTATAGAGTATTTGCTTATTGAAATAATTGGGTCCATGCAGCAGTCGTTTTGCATGCACACTTCATTGATAGCCTTGTAAATGAGACTAATATGGTGTGGCACAAGAGGAAGAATTAATACACTATCTAAGTCTTTCCCTTAATGATAAAGGAAATGAAAGTATAAACAGCAAAAAAGCATTAAATTTGCTGGATTTGGTTTTGGGTGGCATCTGGCCATTTTTGTCATGTGGTTCAGTTGGTCAACTTCTGGTTGCAGCTTGAAATTGATCAGGGTTGCAAATGATTGCAATTTGTTCTTTGCTCTTTGCTTTGTGCTTAAACTCCTCATTTAATTATATCTTTTCTTTCCGCCTGCCTTTTAGTTCTTTTTTCTTGCAAGTTAAACTTATCTACATTTTGCCCCTGCAGCTTCTATTCCTGATTCAGTGAAGGCAGAGCTGTTGCAGAGAATCCGAACTTTTCTTGTTTCAGCTGCTGTTTGAGACACCTTCATGCTATGGCAGAAGGGAAGTTGTAGGAAAAGTTGTAAACCTATTGTTTAAAGAAATCTGTGGAAAAGTAGTGCAAAACTTGCCTCAAGGATGAATCAAACTTCAGATATGGTCGTGATGACAACCAACGAATTGAAATGTTGCATCCCAGAAGCTTGAGCGTGTTTTGAAGTTCCGTTGCAGCTATTCTAGGGGTTTGGGAAACCAGTTGCTTTGTGCCTGTTTTAATTCAGCATTCCATTCAATTTACCAACCTGTTGGATCCTTACTCCCTTTCACTTTATCTTATTTTAAGCTGCTAGATTTATGCCAAACCCTGAGTCAGAGCAGAATACCAGTGGTAGAACCCAATTTCAGACCCAAATAGTCTTTCTTTCTTAT